>NW_028261382.1:25920752-26073636 GCF_051295495.1 Thamnophis sirtalis
AGAATTTTGCACAGACTGACTACAAGCAGCAGCATGAGAAAGTAGCAACAATGGTGCTTGGAAGATCTGCAAGAAATATCACTTGCTTGCAAGTTACAACTGATAGGACCAGAGGTGGGATTCAGCAGGTTCTGACTGGTAGTGGAAATTTTGAGTAGTTCGGAGAATCAGTAAACACCACCTCTGTCTGCTCCCACCCGAGTCTGCCTCCCGAGTCTCAGCTGATGGGGAGGGAATGGGGATTTTGCAGTAACCTTCCCCTGCCACGCCCACCAAGCCACACCCACAGAACCGGTAGTAAAACATTTTGAATACCACCACTGGATAGGACCATAAGGCAGAGAAAGTCATAGAAAATAAAGAAGCTAAATTGCTCTGGGACTTTAAAATTCAAACCAATAGGCATTGTCACATAACACCGCAGCTTCTGCCAAAAGGGGAGCCCAAGGAGGGCCCCCCAGTTCCTCCTCTGTGTTGGAAGAAATATTCATCTGGTTCAGTTCCAAGCTGGGAGGAAGGCACTGGAAATAAAATGGAAGCTGGAGGGTCCTGGGTAGCTGACCACATGGAGTTGAGAGTGGAGGTGGCTTTCATACCTTTTTGGGCTTTGCACTTGAGCTTCCTGTTCCTGTGCAAGAACATGTCTTCTATTGGCTGTTTCCAGATTCCTCTGGGGTCATGTAGGGGTCATACCTGGCTCTAGAGGCAAAAGAGGAAATGCAAATCCTAGGTGTTTGTCTGAGTTAATCTGGTCAACCTCTGGCTTATTGTTTATCTGAGTTCTCAGGTGAAGTTTGGACTGCTCTGGGGGTCACACAATGAAGGGGCTTATGTTCTGAAAGGGATTGGGCAATTCCTATTGTGGCTTAATGGCTTTCGTCATTGATCTTTTGCATCTTGGAGCGGAAGGAGGAGGACGCGACAAGAAGGTAGTAAAACAGCAACCTTTATTCTAGCAGAGTAAACTATGATTAACCTGGCGTGGTTCGCGCCAAACATTTATATCCCCGGGTTTGAGCAATGAGCCAATGGGGCGTCGAGTGTCTCGGCCAATCAGGGAAGACATTGAACCGGCTCCGCCCGCAAGCCAGTATTCAACACCCCTCCCCCCCTAGTCAAGTACCCTCACGAAGGGCAAACATAGTCCTGTAGATAGGTGGGACGGTGCCGCTCTCGTCCCGACCTTCGTAGCTCCCCGGCAGCTGTCGTCGGGGGGGGAATCGCCAACAGAGGCAAGTCTGTGGCGGAACGGTGATCCTGTGATGCGGCCCCGAGAGATGGCGCTCCAATTGTCTGAGATGGTATCTCCGCAACAGCCGGAGTATCCGACGATGGACCCGTACAATCTGGTTGGAATATATGGTCAGAGTCTCGATAAAGGCTTTGAGGAAAAGAATGGCCAAATGAGGCACGTCTGTCCGAAAAGTTCGTATCGGCTTGTCCCCCGTTCCCCGAGGAAAGGCAGTCCGTTGGGGATAAGGTCATCAAGGGTAGCTCACGCTGAGGGCGAATGTCTGGGGGGCCCGGGCCGTCTATTTCCGCAGGGAGGCGGCGCCTTAACTGGTCCAGGTGGCGCCTCCATTGCGTTCCGTCGGCCAGACCGGCCCTGAAGGAACAGGGGCCAGTCAAAGCTGTGATTGTTGCGGGAACCCACCGTGGATCCCCTGAAAAGGAACGAGCCCAAACGGGATCCCCTAACTTAAACGTATGGGACGGAAGGGCCCCCAAATTGCTCGGTAAATCCCCTGCATAAAGTGGATGGAGCCTATCTAGGGGGGTTCGCAATCTCCTACCCATCAAGAGCTCCGCAGGACTTTTATTAGTTGTTGGACAGGGTGTAGAGTGCTGGCTCAAGAGATAGGCCGCCACTCTCTCCTGCCAGTCACCCTGGTCCATGCGGCCCAAAGCTTCTTTAGCTGAGCGAACTGCGCGCTCCGCCCTACCGTTACTAGCTGGATGATACGGGGCTGTGGC
This sequence comes from Thamnophis sirtalis, assembly GCF_051295495.1. Taxonomy (NCBI): domain Eukaryota; kingdom Metazoa; phylum Chordata; class Lepidosauria; order Squamata; family Natricidae; genus Thamnophis; species Thamnophis sirtalis. The sequence goes on from NW_028261382.1 coordinate 25,922,727, forward strand.
CGCGTGTCTAATCCCTTGCTCTGCCAAAAATTCTTGGAACATAGTGGAGGTAAACTGGGGCCCGTTGTCTGAAACTATCACATCTGGTAGCCCGTGTGTGGCGAACATCTTACGAAGAGCCCTCACAGTACTCTCTGCCGTAGTGGAGGTCATGATTACCAACTCCACCCACTTAGAGTAAGCATCAACCACTATCATAAAGTTTCGGCCGTGAAAGGGACCGGCAAAATCAATGTGTAAACGGGACCATGGGCCTCTAGGGATTTCCCACTCACGAGGGGCGGCTGTGGGGGGATTCGGCCTAGAATTTTGGCATATTCTACATCGACCTACATAATCTGCGATTTCCGAGTCTAACAAGGGCCACCACACATAACTACGGGCTAAAGCTTTCATTCGCGCTATACCTGGGTGATTTTTATGGAGCGCGGGCAGGATTCGTGCCCGTAGAACTTTGGGGATCACTACCCTATCCCCCCAAACAAGGCAACCCCCGTGAAGGGCAAGTTCGGCTTGTCGTGCCTTAAACGGTCGAAATTCTTCCGCTACCTTTTTTTCGGGCCACCCCCTCAACACCCATGAAGCTACTTGGGACAAAATGGGGTCAGCCTTTGTGCAAGCTGCAACATCCGCGGCTGAAACGGGGAGATCGGATTCAGCAATAGACAAAATGGAGAGAGAAGGCACGAGGGCTGTGTCCGTCTGTGGCAAAGGGCAACGACTCAGGGCGTCTGCGTGCCCTAGCTGCTTACCCGGACGGTATACCAGCGCATATGAATACGCCGCTAAAAACTCAGTCCAACGTGTCATGCGGGGAGACAAAATGGGGGGGGTTGGCTTATCGCCCGCCAATAGGCCTAAAAGCGGCTTGTGATCCGTAACAAGGGTGAAATTCCTACCGTAAAGGTAGTCATGAAAACGCTTAATACCGGACACTGCAGCTAGAGCTTCTTTGTCAATTTGGCTATAATTTCGCTCCGTTGACGAGAGCGTCCGGGAGTAGAAAGCTATAGGAGCCTCTGAGCCGTTCGGGAGGACATGGCTCAGGACCGCCCCTATGCCATAGGGAGAGGCGTCACACGTTAAAACTAGGGGCATCCTGTCGCTATATTGAATTAGGACTGCTGACGAGGTTAAAATGTCCTTTATAGCCGCGAACGCCTGCGCTTCACGGCTACCCCATTTCCAGGCCGCTGACCGGTCAAGCAATCGATGTAACGGTTCAGCTAACGACGCCTTGTGGGGAATAAAAGGGGCATAAAAGTTTAAAAGCCCCAGGAACGCCTGCAATTCCGCCCTCGAGGTGGGTGCAGGAGCGTTTTTTATGGCCGCAACTTTCGAGGGAGTGGGGTGGATGCCCTGTGCATCAATAAGGAATCCCAAAAACTCTACTTGGGGAACAGCAATTTCGCACTTGCTGCGCTTTAACTTCAATCCAGCCTCCCTAAAACGTGTAAGAACCTCCCGCAGTGTTTTTAGGAGTTCCAGGTGGCTAGGGGCTGCAACCAGGACGTCGTCAAAATAAGGAACGACGCCTGGGATCCCATGGAGCAACCGCTCCATGAGGCTCTGAAATATCCCTGGGGCAACCGAAACGCCAAATTGGAGGCGGCGGCAACGGAAAGCCCCGCGATGGGTAACAATGGTCTGGGCTGTAGCCGCATCATCGTCTACGGGAAGCTGCTGATAGGCCTGTGCCATATCCAGCTTGGCGAAAATGCGGCCTTGCCCCAAAGAGTGAAGTAGATGTTGCACTACAGGAACAGGATATGGATTTGCCTGCAGGGCCAAGTTGATGGTCGACTTATAGTCGGCACATATCCTCACCGATCCGTCGGGTTTGACCGGGAGGACTATAGGGGTTTCCCAAAGGGCATGATCTACGGGCTCTATTACCCCCTGCTCTATAAGCTTATCCAATTCAGCATCTACCTTTGCTCTCAATGCAAAAGGAACCCTACGTGCCTTCAGCCTAATAGGCGCGACCTGGGGATTGAGGCAAAGGGAAATGGGGGTGCCCTTATAACAACCTAATTTCCCATCGAACACATCTGCGAACTCATCCAAAACGCTATCTACGGCACGGGGAACTATCCTATGCACCCCTTCTATAGTGAGGCCCAAAACGGGGAACCAATCTAACCCCAGAAGAGCGGGCAGGTTATCCTTAACAATTAAAACTGGAAGTTTCCCTTTAAAATCTCCGTATTCCACCCGGATGTGGAATATTCCTGCCGTGGGAATCCCATTTCCCTGGTAATCTAAGAGGGAGACCCCGGCAGGGCGCAATTTACTCTGAGGAACCCTAGGGCAAAGGCGGGAAAACAAAGCCCAAGATAAAAGGGAACGGGAAGACCCGGAGTCCACCTCCATTCGGCAAGGCTGACCTTCAAGACGAACGACGGTGCTAATTTTGCGACCGCCGGCAGGGACGTGGGAAGCCTGATAGACTACGCACTCAGCACTAGGGAGCTGGTGGGTTGAATAGCAGTCCTCAGCTCGCCTCGCTGGACGTGGTTGTTGGCGGCGTTGCAATGTCTGACGCTGGTTGCTGGGCTGCATGAACGATGGGGCTGGCAAGAGAGCCCGGCAAACCTTGGCGAGGTGTCCTTCTCCTCGGCAACGGCGGCAGACAGCGGAACGAAATGGGCAAGATACGCGGCTGTGGCGGCCGCCGCATCCACGGCAAGGCATGTTTGAAGCTGGCTGAACGGACGTCGGTGGTTGCTGGTGTGGCCTCTGCTTCGGCTGCGTCCTCATCTGTCCGACGGTTTCCTCCTCCTCGTCTTCCGTGGGGGAGAGGTCGTCAACGAGGTTCGTCTGATTGGAAGGCCCCGCAGCGGTTTGCGTGAAAGGTTTCAGCTGAAGGCGTTCCATGTCGGCCGTGGATTGTTCAGAAAGTTCTGCTGCTCGCGCAGTCTCCACAGCTTGCGCCAAAGTAATCTTGTGGTTCCGGAACATACGGCTGCGCAATTGTACGTCGCGGACCCCGCATACAAACTGCTCCACAAGATTCTCCTCTAGGTCTGCAAAATCGCATTGGGCGGCCACTGTGCGCAATGCCTCGAGGAACTGACTGATAGATTCGCTGGGCTTCTGCACTCGGCGGCGAAAAGTAAACCGACGAGCAATCAAAGAAGGTGAGGGGGCGTAATGGTCCCTCAACCTGGACATTAGCTCGTCCCACCCAAGTTTGTAAGCTGGCCTCGGAGCGGCCAGGGCTCTCGCAGAAGCAAACATAGAGGGCTCGCAGCAAGACAGGAAAAAGCTGCACTTCTCCTCGTCAGTCTGTGCCCTGTTCTTTGACGCGATTAAATAGCATTCAAAACGCTCCATGAAGCCGTCCCAGGATTCTCCCGCAGACCCAAACGGCGCGAAAGGAGGAAGCGCTGTTGCCATTCTGATGCAAAAGCCAGGGAAAGGAAAGAAGAAACAGAGAAGATTTTTGTTCGCTGCCGGCGTTCCTAACCTGAAAAGTATGATTCAAACGCGGAGGCAAGCTGGTTTGTTCTTCTCTGTGGTCACGGGAATCTCATCCCATCCTCGTCGCCAGTTTTGCATCTTGGAGCGGAAGGAGGAGGACGCGACAAGAAGGTAGTAAAACAGCAACCTTTATTCTAGCAGAGTAAACTATGATTAACCTGGCGTGGTTCGCGCCAAACATTTATATCCCCGGGTTTGAGCAATGAGCCAATGGGGCGTCGAGTGTCTCGGCCAATCAGGGAAGACATTGAACCGGCTCCGCCCGCAAGCCAGTATTCAACAGATCTTGGGTGAGGGGCTGCTTCTAATCCTATCACTTTGCTCAGACTTTGCTGCAGGGAGTTTCAAAATATCCTGTCTTGAATGGATTTCTGCCTGCAGCGTTTGCTTTGCTTATGAATAGAGCCCTCTAGATAGTTGGCTCCTCCATGGGAAGTGGGGGGGGGCTTCCCATATTGGTCATTGGGGTGCTGCCTCCACCTTTTGGGGCAGCTTACCACCCTCCCAAAAAGGAGTCCCAGATCCATCTCCTATGCACTCCTGTGGAGACAGGTGCTGCCTATTCACCTATGCACTTGGCTCTAACTGCCAACACCCAAAGAGCTCTGTAAACAGCAAGGGAGTCGGAAGGCACTTTTGTTGAAGTCATTAATGAACCCATAAATCATGAGGAAAATAATTCTTCTAAATTGAATTACCACTTTCAATTATTTCCCCCGCACCTCCTCGTTTCTGGCCTCCTTCTTTGTCCTTTTATTTCATTAGCCCCCAAGTACCAGCTCATGTCATCGTGTTAGAATTACACCCAGTCAGGCGGAGGCTCTTAAGTAATTTTTTTCACTTAATCGTACGTAGGATTTCTCCGTTCCTCCTGGAAATGATTATAGTAAAAGAAATTGGAAACTGCCACAGTCTGGCAGCTGCTTTGCCCCAGAGAATTCTCAGAAGCGTAATCTGCCATTTGCTTCCCCATCGTCTGAGGCCTTCAGAAGGGGGAAAAAAAAGAATATTTGATAAATTACTTGAAACATGCATGTAGACATATTAGCGGCATTTATTGATATGCCAAGTGGCCTGATCTCGCTGGATTTTTGCTTCTCAGCAATCCACAAGTGACCCAAATAAAATTCCTGCCTCAGAAGATGAGATTTGAATTGAAAAATATTTCCTTACTGATGTTCTTCCATTTCCGCTCTCGTGCTTGCACTCTTGTTGTGTAAGCATTTCTTATTAAGCTATAATATTATAAAATACAAAAGTAAATACAAGAGCAGGAAGGGGTGAGGGGAAAGGGGGAAGAGAAGTGAGGAAAGATAAAGGGGGGGAGGAGCATTGACTTCCGACTCTCTCTGTTGCAGTAGAATAAGGCATTAGCATCACATCACATTTTTTTGCTTTTCCATAATAATATGAAAAAGTGTTTCTATAAAGATCTATCAGTCTAATGTGTAAAACCCCAAGTCAGAGTTCCATTCTCTTCCACATCAAGCATGAAGTTCAGAAACGGTTTCCATGTGGATACAAAAATACTTACTGTATTTCTCGGAGTCTAAGACGCACCTTTTTCCCTCAAAAAAGAAGGTGAAAATCTGGGTGCACTGAATACAGCATTTTTGGCTTCCCAAAACTCCGCCCCCTTTGCAGAAATGGACATGCAGAGGGTTTGGGAGGCTTGCAAATTGCTTCCGGGGGCTGGGGAGGGCAAAAAAAAGAGCAAAAAAATGGGCCATTTTTGCCCACCCCCAGGAGCACTCTAAGAGCCTCCCAAAGCTCTGCATGTCCAATTTTTTTTGGCAAAAAACAAGGTTTGCAGAGGGTTTGGGAGGCCTGCAGAGTGCAAAAAATATTTTTTTTAAATTTACCTCTTCAAAATCATATTGCGTCTTATACTCCGGTGCATCCTATAGTCTGAAAAGTACAGTATGTTCTTTTCTTTAATCAAAGTGGTCAGTTTTGCCATTTCAGCCAACACCCTCGACCTCTGCAACCATTCGCCCATGGTAGGGATCGAAGCGTCCTTCCATTTTTGTGCGCAGAATAGTATTGCTGCTGTTACCATATATAATAAAAAAGCTCCAATTTTTTTTCTCCAGTTCTTTTTCTATTAGGCCCAAAAGGAAAAAAATCCTTGCACTCTCAAGGGCCCAGAGGACAAAACCAGCCCAGTTCTCCTTTTAGGGCATTTTCTCCCTGAAACATACAAAGTGATGTCGCCCTTACTATTCTTATTTTGCACCATTTAAATGTAGACAGTATGGTAGATAACTGAATGTAAACTTCTGTAGGAAGTTAGCACCAACCCCTGTCCTAGAAAAATGAAATATTTTAAGAACTATTAAAAGGGCAGAATATTTCCTCTGAAAGGGAGGCGGAAATTCACCCCCCCACACACACACACACAAATCTTTGTCAATGGACCATTAAGGCCTGGGCCAGTCATATTCTACATAACAAAGATCTACCTCCTTCAGGCAGAGCCATAGTAGGAATTGCCCAAAGTCGTTTCATTACATCATCACCCCACAACAACTCAACGAAGCTTGGGACTCAAAAAAACCAACCTACAACGTTACCCCTGCATGGTCCCCATGGGAGTCTGACAACCAATCAGAATACAAACTCAAATTCAAAGTCTATCTCTCTGTCTCTGTCTCTCTCTCTCCCTCCCTCTCCCTCCCTCTCCCTCCCTCCCTCTCTCTCAAACCATGTGGTCCTGTCCACCATTAAACCATCTTTCCAATCAGCCGCCATGTTTCCATTGTCTTTCTCCCCACTTGGAACTCAACCCAGAAGGATATTTCCTCCAACGCTTCTCCAGAGCTGCCTGGAACTTTCTACGTGTGTCGGTGGGGCAGGGGCGGGGGAGGGGCTCATATAATTCTGGGCTGTCATAGTCCCAACCCAATCAGGCTTGGAGGGAAGAGAAGGTTCATGATGACCCAAAGGCTGTGAGCAATGGGCCGGGGTGGGCAGGCAGCTAGAGTCACAGTCTGTCGTGACTGCCTCTCTCCTATCCAAGCTTCATGAGCTGTCAGCCTGACATTAGCAATGCGGGGAGGGGGAGATTGGGATGTAAGGAGGAAGAAAGGCAGTATGGAGTATACGTTTATCAAGAATCAGAAGACACAACATTCAGTAATAGTCATAGGATACTAATAAGCGATCAAATCATATTAGGAAACAACAAAACAATATAAATTGTAAAGATACAAGCAACATGGTTATAGCCATAAGTGGGAAGAGATATTAGGAAGGATGAGCATCTATTTATTTATCTATTTATTTATTTACTTTGCATTGTTTGCACGGGAAAATATCAACTTCAGCTTTACCACTTCTGCAATCACTTAAGCTTCAGTAAAGTATACTCTTGGCCAAACCAATGGGCCGGGAGTCTTTCTTGGCTAGATGACTGACAGGGACAGATTAACAGAATTGGAAGGGACCTTGTAGGTCATCTAGTCCAACCCCCTGCCCAAGCAGGAGACCTTACACCATTTCTGACAGATGGCAGTCCAGTCTCTTCTTGAATGCCTCCAGTGATGAAGCTCCCACAACTTCTGAAGGCAACTTCTGTTCCTCTGGCAGATTGAAGGCCAGGCAAGGAATAATGGATGGAAACTGACCAAGGAGAGATTCAACCTAGAAACAAGGAGGAACTTTCTGACAGTGAGAATAATCAACCCATGGAACAAAAGTTGCCTTTGGAAGTTGTAGGAGCTTCACTAGAGGCTTTCAAGAAGAGACTGGACTGCCATGTGTCAGAAATGGAATAGGGTATCCTGCTTGGAAGGTGGGGTTGGACTAGATGACCTACAAGGTACCTTTTGACTCTGTTCATCAATGCAATTATTTTAAAAATAATTAAAGTTCAATTATGGTGGCTGGAGTCCCCAAAAGTAGGGAATGGGAAGCAAGCAACTGCAGGATGAATCTTTTCACGTGATGCCTCCTCTTTAAGGAGCCTAATCTTTTCTTTGCCTTTGTTATATGTACAATTTAATCCCATCCGGAGCCGGTCTCTGCCAACCGTCCCCAGTAAGGTCGTCTCAGTTTTCTACAGCAGCCCTTCAAAATGAGATGCCTGCTAATTAAGATTATATGCCCTTCTCTAATATTCGTTGTTCTCTTCATTACAACTAAACATGGCAAGAGACTTTCCCAGCTCATCTTTCTAGTGGCGTATCTGATTTCCCAATTTGCTGGAATCATCAAATCTTCAGCTAGAATTCATTTGTATGTAACCATTACGTTTGTTTTGTTCCAGCTGAATTACAAAAGAAGTGACATCTTCTTGGCTTTAGATTTGGACAGAGGTTTTCTGTGTATGTCTCTGCATAAAAATTACACACGTACACACACACGCACAAACACACACACAGAGAGCACTGCATCAATTACACACATATAGACACCACTATATCAATCACTGCTGTCTTCTGATCATAAAATCACAGAATCATGTGACTGAAAGGAACTTTGGAGATTTTCTAGTTCAATCCCTGCCCAAACAGGAATCTCTATACCATCCAAAATAAATGATGGTCTATTTTTTTCTTGAACCCCTCCAGTAATGGAGCACTCATAAGTTCTGGAGGCAAGCGTTCCACTGATTAATCTTTAACAGATTTGGAAAAGATCTTATATTGTAAGGTCATCTAGCCCAAGCAGGAGATACTACACCATTTCTGTCCGATGGCAGTCCAGTCTCTTCTTGAAAGCCTCCAGTGATGAAGCTCCCACAACTTCCGAAGGCAACTTCTCTTCCATCGCTTGACTGTTCTCCCTGTCAGGAAATTCCTCCTTATTTCCAGGTTGAATCTGTCCCTGATCAGTTTCCATCTATTATTCCTTGTCTGGCCTTCAGGTGCTTTGGAGAATAGTTTGAGCCCTGTCCTCTCTGTGGCAGCCCCTCAAATATTGGAAGACTGCTATCATATCTCCCCTGGTCCTTCTCTTCCCTAGACTAGCCATGCCCAATTCCTGCAACCGTTCATCGTATGTTTCAGCCTCCCCTCATCTTCCTGGTTGCTCTTCTCTGCACTCTTTCCAGAGTCTCAACATCTTTTTTTTTTATAGTCTGGTGACCAAATCTGGATGCAGGATTCTAGGTGTGGTCTTACTAAGGCTTTATAGAGTGGTAGGAGTACCTCCCTTGATCTTGATTGTATCCCTCTGTTAATGCAATTTAGGATTGCAATCTGAAGACCTCAGAAGTAACTTGTTGCCATTAGTAGTTATCCTAGGAAGGATGGCTGTATTCAAAAGATATTCAATAGGTGTAAAAGAGATTGATATGTTGGTTGTTTGACTGATTCACAGAACCTATATCCTGTCTGAAACTTGGCTTAACAGTTGGAGTCCTAGTGGATAATCACTAAAATATGAGCCTAGCATTGATGATGTTACCTACTCAGGGTAATGAAACGTCTGCAAGAAAACAAGTCAGCTCAGAGATCTATCAAGGGCCCCTCAGAATCTATATACCCCCCCCCCCAAGTTCCATCTTTTTGAGCTCTATGGTTTCTATGGTATCAGGACACGGTAAAAATAATCTGGTCTTTAGTCATTTCTAAAAGTAAGTAAATACAATCTCAGATGAACAACAACACGACATATTCCATCACACCATCATTTATTTTAGAAAAAGCAGAGAAGTAGAATGTGTGTATGACTGCTTACTGGTGGCTGAAGATGAGGCATAAGCCAGGACAATATCTGAAGGTTCTGTCTTGGATCTTCATAAATGATCTCGATGAGGGGATGGAAGAGGAACTCATCAAATTTGCAGATCATACCAAGGAACTGCTATTCATTTGGAAGACAGTTGGACCCTTGAGGTCATCTAGTCCAAACCTCTGCTCAAGCAAGAGATCCTTATACTATTATAGACAAATGGTTGTCGAGTCCCGTCTTAAAAACCTCCATTGTTGGAGCACCCACAACTTCTGAAGGCAACTTCTGTTCCACTAGTTCATTATTCTTAATGTCAGGAAATTTCTCCTTAGTTCAAGGTTGCTTCTTGCTTTGTTCAATTTCCATCCATTTCTTATTGTCTTGCCTCCTGGTGCTTCGGAAAATAGGTACACACACACACACACACACACACACACACACACACACACACACACACACCGGTTTCTTTGTGGCAGCCCCTTAAATGCTATTATGTTCCTAGAAAGTATGCAAAGAAGAGCAACAAAAATAATAGTGTTCTGGTCCACCAGCTTCGCTGGCGGCAGAGTCAGACAGTGAGGAGGTTGGCGAGGAAGATGGGCCAGTCCTGGAGTCTGGGGAAGGCTCTGGTGAGGACTCTGTGTTGGAGGCAGAGAGGGGGCCAGGGCCATCCGGCAGTTATCAGCTGCCTTCAGAGTCAGACATCAGTGGGGCAGAAGAACAGCTGGAGCCTGTTCCCAGTGTGCGCATGTGCAGAGCTGCCAGGAGAAGGGAACAGCTAAAGAACAAGGGCAGACTCGGGAGTAAAGGCACAGGTGGAGGGTGAATGGCCCCTTCCAGAGAGAATAAAGAGGAGCAAAAGGGAAGAGGAGTTTGCAGGAGACAATTAGTTCAATTCATCCGGGTGAAGATCTGTTCCTGACTTCTTGCCAAGGAATTGCTGCTACAGCGTGGAGTTTGGAAGGTATCGGCCTGGCAGCTCTCCAAGCCTGATAAGGTCTGTAGTTGTGAAATCTTATGAAAGACGGTTGACCAGGACTTTGCTGGAGAGGAATTCCCTTTAACCTAAAAAAAGACAGGTTTTATTGGGACAAGGAGTCTACGTCAGGATCTTGGGTGACCGAGGTCAGAAGAAATAAAAGATCTGGAGGGTTCTATGATGAACAGTTGAGGGAACTAGGTAAGTCTAGTCTTTCAAAAGAAAAGAATTAGGCAGGGACATGAGAGCCACCTTCCAGGCCTTGAGGGGATGAGCCAGAGAAGAGGGAATGACTTATTATCCAAAGAAATATGCTGACAATAAGAACAATTAACCAATGGAATATCTTGCCTCCTGGATTTGTGGGTATTCCATCATTGGAAATTTTCAAGAATAGTTTGCACAATCATTTGAGCATGAAGGATGGTATAAAGGGTTCTTCCACGGGCAGGAGGTGGAACTAGAAGACTCTTCCAGCCCTATATGTTCTATGTTAGTCTCTATCTGGAAGTCAATTATTCTAAAATTAAGGCAAATATTTAACAACAAAATTACAGGAGAAGAGAATTAATGGATATTATTTGGGTAAAATAGACTCTTTTTTACTTCTCCTGGTCAGCAAAATACACTCCTTTCCCATCTGATTGACCAATTTCAGACCCTCAAAACAACCAACTAAAGAAAGGGAAAACTGTCCATGCAAGCAGTGGAAATGCCTCAACAGCAAAAGTCATTTGATTCTGATTCTCCACATGGTTTCAGCTGTTACAGAAGTGACAACATACTTCGAAGCTTTCGGCACCAAGGCATTATTATTTCATAGATAAAAGCTTCTAAATCTTGCTATTGTGAAGTTGCTGCCAAGCCCTCTTAAAAACCACTCCGTTGCCAGTTGCCAGCAAATGGTTTATTCACAAAAGTGGTAGCAGCTCCAATTTGCTCTCGTTCTTCCAATAAGTCTTCGTTTTGAGCACGCACCTGCTGCAGCTTTGTGCCAACTATGATTACATCCCTTAATCTGCCTCTCTGCTGCCTTTTCTAAGAGGCTTAGTCTGGGCAATGCCCAAAAGCTTGAAAACAACTGGTTTATTAGGGGATGTATCACTACGCCCGTGTTCACAAGCAGCCTGGCAAAAAAGCAGCCGTGCCATCAAACATTGGTTTGTCTTTTATTCTTTTTGCTTCAAATGGCTACTTAGTCTTTCACAAGTGGCAGAGAACTCGTGCAAAGAAATTTCACTTAAAGTCCTAAGTGCAGCTGAATAGCAATTATGTGTGGGGAAAAACAAAATATTATTTTTTGCATGTTGAAATATGTCGGGCTGTTATCAAGCGAGACTTTATTTTTGAAGAGTTTGCTGGGGACATGCAGGCCTAGAAGCAAACTGACAGGGGTTCTACATTTCACATGTCAATCTCCTCAAATGCAGAAATGCAACACAGGCTCGAATCCACCTGTCTTAGGGTACTTCCATAGAATAGAATTAATAGGAGAGGAGAGAATATGGAAATAGAATAGAATATAGACTTAGAATAGAATGGAATGGAAAAGAATAGAAATACTTTATTGGCCAAGTATAATTGGACACACAAGGAATTTGTGCATCCAATCAGAATAAACAAATAAACAGAATAAAAGTTCTGTTAATTTCCCACTGAGAATGCTTCTATGTGTTTTTTTTCCTAATTGCATTCTATTTAGAAATGGGATATGTGTGCCGGTCTCAAACAAATACCTCTAGATGGATAAAAGCAATGTTTAAAACAGAAGGTTTAAGGTTTAAGGTTTAAGGTTTATTATTTATAGGCCGCCCTTTTCCCTGAGGGGACTCAGGGCGGCTTACAATTTATAGGGAGGGGAATACAAAACAATAAGACATAAACAATACATAAATTAAAATAGAACACAACATTCATTCATCATTCGGGTGGGGACGGATTACAATCTTTATCCCCAGGCCTGACGGGATAGCCAGATCTTGAGGGCTGTGCGAAAGGTCTGGATGGTGGTGAGGGTATGAATCTCCACGGGGAGATCGTTCCAAAGGGTCGGAGCTACTACTGAAAAGGCTCTCCTCCGCGTAGTTGCCAGTCGACACTGACTGGCGGATGGAACTCGGAGGAGGCCTAATCTGTGTGATCTAATAGGTCGTGAGGAGGTAATTGGCAGGAGGCGGTCTCTCAAGTACTCAGATCCACTACCATGGAGGGCTTTATGGGTGGTAAGTAGCACCTTGAAGCGCACCCGGAGATCAACAGGTAGCCAGCGCAGCTCGCAGAGGATAGGTGTTATGTGGGCGAACCGTGGGGCACCCACAATCACTCGCGCGGCTGCATTCTGGACTAGCTGAAGTCGCCGGATGCTCTTCAAGGGCAGCCCCATGTAGAGCACGGTGCAGTATTCCAGCCTAGAGGTCACAAGGGCTCGAGTGACTGTTGTGAGAGCCTCCTGGTTCAGATAGGGTCGCAACTGGCGCACCAGGCGAACCTGGGCAAATGCCCCCCTGGTCACAGCTGACAAGTGGTGGTCAAAGGTCAGCTGTGGGTCCAGGAGGACTCCCAAGTTGCGAACCCTGTCTGAGGGGTGTAAAATTTGGCCCCCCAGCCTGAGTGATGGAATACTAGCCAAATTATTGGGAGGGAAACACAACAGCCACTCGGTCTTATCCAGGTTGAGTACCAGTTTGTTAGCCCTCATCCAGTCCCGAACGGCCTCGAGACCCCGGTTCATCATGTCCACTGCTTCATTGAGTTGGCACGGGGCAGACAGATACAGCTGGGTATCGTCCGCATATTGGTGGTATCTTATCCCGTGCCTCCGAATGATCTCGCCCAGCGGTTTCATGTAGATGTTAAATAGTAGGGGGGATAAGACCGAACCCTGCGGCACCCCATATGTTAGGGGCCTAGGGGTCGATCTCTGCCCCCCAACCAACACCGACTGCGACCTGTCCGAGAGGTAGGAGGAGAACCACTGCAAAACAGTGCCTCCCACCCCCACCTCCCGCAGTCGTCGCAGAAGGATACCATGGTCGATGGTATCGAAAGCCGCCGAGAGGTCAAGGAGAACCAGGATGGATGCATGGCCTCCATCCCTGGCTCTCCAGAGATCATCGGTCAATGCGACCAAAGCGGTTTCTGTGCTGTAACCAGGTCTGAAGCCGGACTGGAAAGGGTCAAGGTAACTAGCTTCCTCCAAGGACCGTTGAAGCTGGAAGGCCACCACCTTCTCAACAACCTTTCCAACAAAGGAAATGGAAAATAAACAGGCAACTGACAGCCAACTTTTTTTTTTTAAAAAAAAGATCCACCCTATTCAATACAGATACAACCATTTCAGTAGTGGGATTCAAATTTTTTTTACTACCGGTTCTGTGGGCATGACTTGGTGGTCGTGGCTGGGGAAGGATACTGTAAACGCTCCATTCCCTCCCGATCAGGAGGCAGAGAATAGATGGGGGGTGGGGCAGCCAGAGGCGGTATTTGCTGGTTCTCCTAACTACTCAAAACTTCTGCTACTGGTCCTCCAGAACTGGTCAGAACCTGCTGAATGCCACCTCTGATCAGGAGCCTCTGCACAGAGATTCAAAAAGAGTCATGGCAGTGGCCAGGTCTCATTCACATAAGAGTTGTGCTCACTTTCCTGGGGTTGTTGGTTTTTTTTGACACACACACATACACATACAAACTCACACTAATCATCTTTTTCTTTTAAAGACCCCATAATCCCTTGCAGGGTGGAGTCTGGGCAACTGAATGGATCTAGAGAGTGTTTACTGACCAGATGCCCTTCCTGTCGCCAATGTGGAGTTTTGTTCAGCAGATATATTCTCATTGTGCCCAGAGAGAGAAATATCTGCCTCTACCTAGGATCGAACTCACAGCCTCCTGAGTGAGAGGCAAGAGCTCCACCTCTAGGTGACCACACCACTATATGAAGCTGGAAAGGTAAGAGGCACGCCTCACTTCTCCCCCCCCCCCCGCCACCCCTCGCAAAAGGGGCGGCGGGGAAGGGAACCAGGCAGGCTGCCTTTACCATTGGGGCAAGGTGGGAGGTGCTGGGCTGCGAGGCCGCTTCTTACCTTTCCAGCTCCATCGCTTTCCTCGCCATTGTGTCCAGGGAAGCCACTGGTAAAGAAAAAACCCTTCTCGCGACTTCAATAAGTTTGATTAAACTCGTGAGAAGGGGTTTTTTTACCAGTGACTTTCCTGGACATAATGGCGAGGAACGCGATGGAGCTGGAAAGGTAAAAAGCGTGCCTCGCTTCTCACCTGCCCCAGAAAATAATAAGCCCTCCCCCTATAATAAGCCCAAGGCCATATTTCGTGGAGCAAAAGAAAATAAGACCCTGTCTTATTTTTGGGGAAACAGGATAGATCTGTTAAGTGCTGGAAGTGTAATCAATCATCTGGTTCATACTACCATATGTGGTGGACATGCCCAAAAGCTAAAAAGTATTGGACAAAAATACTTGGTTGGAAAAAATGATAAAGCAACGTATAGACCTGAAACCAGAAATATTTTTGTTGGGCATTATAATGAAAAAATATGATAAAAAGACTATATATTTGGTTTTACATATACTAACCGCAACCAGAATTGTATTTGCACAGCAATGGAAAAAGGATGAGAATCCGTCAGATGAGAATGTAGTTACAAAAATGTTAGAATGTGCAGAAATTGATAGATTAACACTCACTATTAAGGATAAAGAAGAAACTGAATATTTTTTAATATGACAGAAGAAACAGAAGTCAGAAAGGAGGAGAGATAAAAAGAGGAAATGTTAATTTGGAGAGTTATTAAAGAAGTTGTTAAGCATTATTGTTACTATATTATTATATTACCAATATTATTGTGATGAATACTACAACTAATATGTGGGTTACGGTTGTTTAAAAATAACTGTATCCAGAGCACACAACTGTTTGATGGAAATTGAAATTGTCATATAAATAAAATAAATAAAATATATTAAAGAAAAGAATGACTGGACACCATTCATCTGCAATTTTCACTCTACTTTCTTCTGTGGATTACAATCTATAAAGACTACAACCTTTTTTGGTATTATTGCAAATAACCATTTTTCCATTTTCTTTTACACTAACGTCAAGCTGGTATTTCATTCTGCACTCTCGGCCCAGATACTATTTCTTTCTGTTCAGCTAAGATTTTATTTTCCCCCTTTTCATCTTTTATTCATCCGTCATCTTTAAATACATCTGTGGATTACAAACGACTGTATATCCAGAAGGCAACCTCACTTGCCTTTAAGTTCAACTTCAACATCAGGAGGGACCCAAAGGAGAGGAAGAACTCCAAGAACTAAGGAGAAATTTCCTGACAGGGAGAACAATTAACCAGTGGAATGGCTTCTCTCCAGAAGTTGTGAGTGCCGGAGTTATTTTTCAATGGAAACCATGCCGAAGAAGCAGTAGTGGATAATATTTATTGCGTTCAGTTAGTCTACATAAAATTTTCCCACAGCGTATTGGCTTACAGCAAAATCACCACGACAGGCTGGGCCTGGCAAGAGGGACGCAATGAGTTGGCAGTGGCAAGATGTCCCATTTTGGTTGGGGTGGCTGCATTTTGGACAATAGAACGTGTTTTGGTAAATTGCTTCTAATTTGTTTCACACCAAACCAGCATCTGGAAAAGCAACCTGTTTTTCCTTCTCTTCCCCCTGCTCTCCTCCAATTCCTATCCCAGTCTAGCCATTCTATGCGTGGGAGGAAGTGAACTATAGGGAACTAGGGAACTATAACACATGTGCACACTTCAAACCCAAGAATACACTGAGGCAGATAAAACACCCAGACAGAAACGGAGCAATGCACTATATGCAGTACAACGCAGTGAGCCATGTGCAGGTTCCTACAGTGAGGAAACAAAACAACCATTTACTAAACACATGGCACAACTAGGGGTGGGTTCCTGCCAGTTTTAACCTCTTCTATAGAAGAGGTTCCACAATCTACCGGTTCCAGCTCCCTCCCCCTCCCGTCCACACATCATCAAGATGGAGTGAGAGGAGGAATTCTGGGAATTGAAGCCCACAAGTCTTAAAGCTTTCAAATTTGAACACCCGGGGGGGGGGGTGTTCTAAAGGGTTAGGGGTGCAAGGATCTTGTAACTTGACAGCTTTAAGACTTGCACACTTCAGTGCCAGAGTTCCTGAGTCAACATGACTGGAGGAGGAATTCTGGGAGTTGAAGTCCACAAGTCTTAAAGCTGTCAAGTTTGAACACCCCTGGGGGTTTTTTCCTAAAGGGTTAGGGGTGCAAGGGTCTTGTAACTTGACAGCTTTAAGACTTGTGTGCTTCAATGCCAGAGTTCCTGAGCCAACATTTTGGTTGCTAAGCAAGAGGGTTGTTAAGTGAGTTTCACCACATTTTACAAGTTGGCCACTCCCATCCGGTCACATGGCCGGCAACCCACTCCCATAAAGCAGACCACACCTACAGAAGAGGTTCTAAAAAAATTTGAAAGCCACCACTGGGCACAACATAGGAGAACAAACCCATCAGGATTATATTCACCAGTCCATCTGCATTTAAAAGTCACAGGCCACTCTTTGGAAGACAACAAAGTCCATATTTTGGACAGAGAGGATCACTAGTTTGAAAGAGGCATCAAAGAGACCATCTATGTCAAAACCGAACAGTCCTCTCTCAAAAGAGGGGAGGGATATCACATCATCTATCTCCAGTCTACAGCACAGTCCTTTCAACAGTTCCAAGAAGGCTCCACACATTTCCACCACTCAGGTGACCCCCGAGGACATAGAGAAAACCTCCAAGTGGCCTCAAGGACCCTCTAAAAGAATGCAAACGACCAGCTGTCTGCAAGGAGTATAAATCCTTCCATTCCCCTCCATCCAGTTACAGCTGAAGAAGCTTCTTGGATGAGAAGGGAAACCTCTTCAAAAGAAAAAAACCCAGAAAGTCCCGTTGTCTCTTGAAAAAAGCACATTTGGGACAACCATGACCTGGAGGACTGAGAATCTCTACAGACTTTTAGCTATACAATTTGGGATGAAGACCCTTGGAACGGGTTGGGAGCAGGAATGGATTTCCAGAGGAAAAAATTGCAGACTACAGGAACCATTTGCACCACTCAGGTGACCCTCCTGAGGACACAGAGAAACCTCCAGGTGGCCTCAATGACCCTCTAAAAGGATGCAATTTATCAGCTCTCTGCAAGGAATATAAATCATTCTATTCTACACCGTCCAGTCAGAGCTGAAGAAGCTTCTTGGAGGAGAAGGGAAACGTCTTCAAAGAAAAACCAGAAAGTCCAGTTTCCTCTTGAAAGAAAGAAAGAAAAAAAGCACCTTTGGGAGGAAGCGAACTGGAATCTCAGGAAAGCGCCTGCCTTCTAATAACCTTTGTAGGAAAAAATGCTTCCGTTAAGGAGGGGGAGGAGTGGTTGCTTTGCTGCTAAATGAAGGGAAGCTGGGTGAGTCCTTGAGACCCACGCAAATAACTGAGCTCGGCCTCATTGCTGTGTCCAAATACGGATGGGCAGCACAATTAATGCTAACTCAAGGGCTGACAAGTGGTCCTTTTTAGTGAGGCTTAGAAGAAGAACATCTGCCTTGCCTTGGGCAGTTTCTAGAATAGAATAGCAGAGTTGGAAGGGACCTTGGAGATCTTCTAGTCCAACCCCCCCCCCGCCACCTAGGCAGGAAACCCTTTACTACTTCAGACAAATGGATATCCAACATCTTCTTAAAAACTTCCAGTGTTGGAGCATTCACAACTTCTAGAGGCAAGTTGTTCCACTGGTTAATTGTTCTCAGTGTCAGGAAATTTCTCCTTAGTTCTAGGTTGCTTCTCTCCTTGCTTAGTTTCCATCTGTCACTTCTTGTCCTGCTCTCTGGTGCTTTGGAGAATAGCTTGACTCCCTCGTCTTTGTGGCAGCCCCTGAGATTTTGGAAGACTGCTATCCTGTCTCCCCTAGTTCTTCTCTTCATTAAACTAGACATACTCAGTTCCTGCAACCGTTCTTCATAGGTTTGAGCCTCCAGTCCCCTAATCATTTTTGTTGCTTTTCTCTGCCCTCTTTCTGCAGTCTCAACCTCTTTTTTACATTCTCTCCAAATAAAGCTATGGAGGAACACTACCGACATCGCCACCATTGGCCCAGCCAGCCGGAGAAAGAATTTGATTCTTGGAAAGCAAAACCTCCAAATTATGGGCTTATCGTGACTGCACAGGTGAGTTAGGCAACAGTTCCATGCAGCAATTAAGAAAATGAGAGGTTTTGCAGCAGGCGAGCATTGATAGGGCCTCCAAGGTAGAAAACAGTTCTAAATATAAGCCCCTTTGTTGAGAGCAAAACATGTCAAGATTCAAAGC
Source organism: Thamnophis sirtalis (assembly GCF_051295495.1). Lineage (NCBI taxonomy): Eukaryota > Metazoa > Chordata > Lepidosauria > Squamata > Natricidae > Thamnophis > Thamnophis sirtalis. The sequence continues at coordinate 25,941,232 of NW_028261382.1, forward strand.
TGGGCTACAAGGGAGGGAGGGAGGGACTTGCCCAGAGATGTGAATTCTGGCTTTTTCCACAAGAAGCTTCTCTTCCAGCAAAGGAGCAGAAAATGCCTGGCAGTCTTTCAACAAACCTTTCGGGACAGCAAAATTAAAATAGACCTGACCTGAATGGAAATGGCGAGGCTCTCTCGGGGAGCCCCCTCAACCTGGTGGGTGGGCTGTGGGCCTTGAAAGTAGCAGGTGATTCCCCCCCCCTTAGATATTCACTCCTTGCCTAGCCTGGAGAAGAGAAGGTCTAGGGTTGATATGATAGCGGTCTTCCAGTATTTGAGGGGCTGTCATGGAGAAGAGGGATCAACCTGTTCTCCAAAACACCTGAGGACAAGACAAGAAATAAGGAATAGAAGCTTAACAAAGAGAGATTCGACCTAGATTTAAAGAGAAATTTCTTGACAACGAGAACCATTAATTAGTGGGATGACTTGCCTTTGGAGGTCTGGGTCGTTTGAAGCTTTTGGATGTCTACAAGGACAGGCCCATGTAGAATATGTTGCAGTAGTCAAGCTATAAGCTAGATTCTCTAAAAACTCCACCCCCTGATCTGGAAAGGGTGCAACTGGCACAGTGGATGAATTTGCACCTGCTCTTCAAACAGCAGCTGCAAAACTGGGGAAATACCCAGACTGTCGACCACCCTTGAAGCAGGAAGAGTTTCCCATCCAAGGCCAAAGGATGGGAGGTCATCATCTCAAACTGGGACGTGGATTTCTCCAGGACATTGCCTGGGTTTTTGCATGGAGCAAGACCATTTGTGTTGACCAACCCTTCAAAATTCTGCAACTTAGAGACCACTTTTGCTCAAGGGACGGTTCCCATACCTGCCTTGCAGTGAGACACTTCCTAGCCCCTAGGTACTCATACATAGCCCACCTGTCTGTAGGATTAACTCCAGGAAAGGCAGGAACATAGCATATAGTTGGAAGGGACCTTGGAGGTCTTCTAGTCTAACTTCCTGTTCCAGCAATAGACCATGTCAGTGTACCATTTTAGACAAATGGCCGTCCACCTCTTCTTGAAAGCCTCCAGTGATGGAACCCCCATAGGACTTTGGGTCATGACTGTGGCTGTTGGGACAGAAGGTGAACCTGCTGAGCACCACATGAGTCTGATGCAGCATCTCAGCCATGCTTGTTCTACTCCATGTCAGGTCCCCATCATCATTCTGTTGGAAGGGGGAAAGGCTTGCTGGCATTTTTCGCATGCTTTTGCTGTAACCACTTGGAAATTAGGGAGGGGGGTTGGATTTGGAGGTGGAGCAGGCTCCCTTAGCTGATTCCAGCCTGGTTCCAAGGCCATTGTGCCCTGAGAGTGAACTGTTGTTATCTGCCTCAGGGTTCTCAAAACAACCTTGAGGCATCCCATTGGCTGCCAGTGGACTGTGGTCAGGGAGGTTTGGGGAAACGGGAGAATTGCTTTGTGATTTGCGTGGGACCATCACGCCCGACTTTACTGCAACCACTTTCTCTCACTAAAAGTTCTTTGGATTCAATTCAATGAAATCTAGAGTTTTGCTTTCCTCTGGGACCAGATGGGGCAGGTCCTTAACGGTGCGAGTGTTGCTATGCCAACCACATCTGCGTGCTGCTAAAAAAATCCCCCAACCCACAAATAGAGACCAAAACAAAGACAATATTGCCATGTGAAGGCAGAGAAAAAGAGCGCAGGGGCTTCCGTCAGAGCCGGAACAACAGTGCTGACACTAGAAAAGACGATCTCGTTGCTAACTGATGGCTTTAAGCTGCATCTGTGACACTCCTTGCCTGCCACTGTTATGAGCGCTGATTTGAACAGGACAAATTTAGAATGGCTATTTTATCACTACATTTTACTTCTCCCACATGATATATATCTACAGGAAACGGGAGCAAAAATAGTTTGCAGAGATATTTCAGCAGGGCCAAAATCTGCCTTGCCACTTCTTAGATGTTTCCTTGTTCTAAGAAAGGGGTTTCTGTTCTCAGTTCTCAAGGCACAGATTAACAGAGTTGGAAGGGACCTTGGAGGTCATCTAGTTCAACCCCTCCACCTAAGCAGGAGACCCTATACCATTTCTGACAGATGGCAGTCCAGTCTCTTTTTGAAGGCTTCCAGAGTGCAGAGAAGAGCAACCAGGATGATGAGGGGACTGGAGGCTCAAACACAGGATGAATGGTTGCAGGAACATGGCTAGTCTAGTGAAGAGAAGGGGGAGATGGGAGAACAGTCTTCCAATATTTGAGGGGCTGCCACAGAGAGGAAGGGAGGGGGTCAGGCTGTTTCCCAAAGCACTGGAAGGCCAGACAAGGAATTATGGATGGAAACTGACCAAGGAGAGATTCAACCTGGAAATAAGGAGGAATTTCCTGACAGTGAGAACAATTACTGTCTTATATATTATAAGAACAATATTTTACTAGAATTCCCTAGGCCACCAGGCTTGAAATTCTGGGCTTGGTCAATCTGGAACTGTGCTGCCTGCAGCCGGACTTAAGCACAGGACACAAAATTGTCTGCTACAACATCTTGTGTATCAACGGCTTCTTCAGCTTCAGCCACAATAATACCGAGGTAAACAATAGATACAAACTCAAGGTAAACCGCTTCAAACTCGATTGCAGAAAATACGACTTCAGCAACTGAGTGGTCAACGCCTGGAATGCTCCACCTGACTCCATTGTTACAGGCTCAAACCCCCATAATTTCAACTTTAAACTGTCTACCATGGACCTCACCCCATTCCTAAGAGGTCCGTGAAGGGGACGTGCATAAGCGCACCAGCGTGCCTACCGTCTCTGTCCTATTGTCCCCATTTATCTGTATTTACTTCCTTTGTTCATGTTTATGTTCATATCTATACTTATCTTGTACATGTTTGACAAACAAACAAACAAATCAGTGGAACTACTTGCCTCCAGAAGTTGTAAATAGTCCAAACTGGAGGTTTTCAAGAAGAGACCGGATAGCCATTTGTCTGAAATGCTGTAGTGTTTCCTGCCTAAGCAGGGGGTTGGACTAGAAGGCCTCCAAGGTTAAGGTGACCAGATGTCCCGATTTCAACGGGACAGTCATGATTTATAACAATTTGTCCCGTGTCCCGGGGTGTTTTTAAAAAGTCCTGATTTTCTGGCTTAATGTTGAAACCCCAGTGGATTTGCTTAAGAAATCTTAACCGGGGCAAGACAAAAGACACTCCGTCTAACCTCTCTCTCTGTCTCAGTACTTTCATTGAAGATATTAAAACTTTAAAGCAAGAAAACGGACACACACACCCCGGCGCCCCTTTTACCTCATTTTATAAGAAAAAATGACCAAGTACCATAGAGCTCCAGGAAATGCTTGGCTAGAGAGATAGCGAGTGTTCCTTCCTGGATTTTCCAGAGGGGAGAGGCACGGAGGTTGGAGGTCAGCTCGTGTGGGAAAAATGGTGGCAAAGTTTCTTTGAAAAATATTTCCCTGACTAATTTCACCATTTTAAGTTGCTCAGTTCTTTGTATTAACATCTACATCATTCTGGATTGACTTGGAGTGCTCACTTGTGCCTGCTGGTAAGTGAGCTGAGTTTTTTTCTTTTATTTTTTTAATGTATTTTAAAATAATATTTTATTTATCGTGCATAGGATTTTTTTAAAATAGTTTTATTTTGTGTAGATTCTTTTTTTAAATTGTCTTAGACTATTTTTTAAAAAATCCTATCCAAAATAAATTGAAGTGAAACCATTTTTAAAAATTCTATGCACAATACTTTGAAATGTTTTACTTCAATTTATTCTGTGTGGATTCTTTTTTTAAATTGTCTTAGTCTATTTAAAAAAAGATTATATCCAAAATACAAAAATGCCAGCTGCAGTTATTCACTTAAGAACTGTGGCAAGAAAGGTGGTATAGTGACCAAAGTTACAATGGCATCGAAAAAAGTGACTGATGACCATTTTCACACTTAGCGACCATTGCAGCATCCTCATGGTCACACGATCAAAATTTTGATGTTTGACAACAGATTCATATTTATGATGGTTTCAGTGTCCTGGGGTCATATAATCACCTTCTGACAAAGTCAAATGGGGAAACCAGATTCATTTATGCTACTAACTTATCAGCTGCAGTTATTCACTTAAGAACTGTGGCAAGAAAGGTGGTATATTGGGCTTAGTGACCAAAGTTACAATGGCATTGAAAAAAGTGACTGATGACCATTTTTCACACTTAGCAACCATTTTCACACTTAGCGGCCGTTGCAGCATCCTCATGGTCACGTGATCAAAATTGTGATGTTTGGCAACAGTTACAATTTATATTTGTAAATTGTAGTTATGTTGAAATATTATGAAAAAATATTACAATACTATTTTTGCGTTGTATGAAAATTTTTGTTGCTCCGTATAAAATTTTTAATCAAGCCCCCCCTCCCCCGCCCCGGTCAAAGGTGTCCCTCTTTACCAATCTGAAAATCTGGTCACCTTATCCAAGGTCCCTCCCAACTCCGTTATTCTGCTAAGTTCTGTTATACCCAGTTCACAAGCTCAGCAACAGACAAAACGCACAGCCTGCTGTTCTCAGGATGAAATGGGAAGCTTGCACCAGCCATCCTGCCACCTTCTGGCTGTGAGTGGAAAAGCAGGATCGAGAACCACATATAAACTAAAGCAGTGCTTTTCAACCTTTTTTGTGCAAAGGCACACTTTTTTCATGAAAAAAATCACGAGGCACACCACCATTAGAAAATGTTAAAAAAAATTAACTCTGTGCCTATATTGACTATATATAAAGTAATTTTCCCACGGCACACCTTACACTATGTCACGGCACACTAGTGTGCCACGGCACAGTGGTTGAAAAACACTGAACTAAAGGATGAAATACAGCCTCCACATCCCGTAGAAATCCCCTTCCCGTGTCCTCCTCCGAGCCATACCGCAAGAGAAGAAGGAAATAAGATTGGTTTGACAAACCTGTGCTGGCTACTAGTTATCACTTTATAATGTTCACAGATCTGTTTTTTAATTATTTTTTCCAGTATCTTCCCAGGTATTGTTGTTAGGCTGATTAGTCTCGGCTATAGAGCCGAGGTGGCACAGTGGTTAGGGTGCAGTACTGCAGGCCACTTCAGCTGACTGTTATCTGCAGTTCAGCGGGTCAAATCTCACCTGCTCAAGGTTGATTCAGCCTTCCATCCTTCCGAGGTGGGTGAAATGAGGACCCGGATTGTTGGGGGCAATATGCTGACTCTGTAAACCGCTTAGAGAGGACTGTAAAAGCACTTTAAAGTGGTATATAAGTCTAACTGCTATTGCTATTGCTATTGCTATAGTCAGTAATTCCCTAGGTCTGTCCCCCGCCTTTTTTTTTAAAGATGGGAATCGCATCAGCTCTTTCCTAATTCTCTGGTAGTTCCCTGGTGCTCCAAGATTTTTTAAATGTATAGTACTATGGTTCTGAGATAACATCGGCCAGCTCCTTTAGAACTCTGGGATTTAGTCTGTCAGGCCCCTGTGATTTATATTCATTAAGATCAGACACTCAGACATGTGTTCTCTTCACCATTTTCTTGCTTGTTTTAATTTTTATTTAATTTATTAAATTGGTAAGGCTGTCCAATTCAATATGACTCTGGATGGAGCATTAAATCAGTCAGTCATGCCAAAGATTTGCTTATGCCACCCACAGGGCACATCTCTGGGCAGTTCACAACAATAAAATGACTAAAACAATAAAAATCCATAAAAGCAGTGTTTAATGTGGAAATAAACAACTTTTTTTTGCAGAGGTGGTGCATATTTCCACACAACGGGAGTCCATGTCAAGGTGAATTAGGATTAGTTCGGATTTTAAGAGTTGAATAGGAGAGAAATGCTTTATAGAATAATAGAATAACAGAGTTGGAAGGAACCGTGGAGGTCTTCTAGTCCAACCTGCTCAGCCAGAAAATCCTATGCCATTTCAGACAAATGGCTGTCCAATCTCTTCTTAAAAACCTCCAGTGTTGGAGCATTTAGAATTTCTGGAGGCAAGTTGTTCCACTGATTAATTGTTCTAACTAAGGAGAAATGTCTCCTTAGTTCTAAGTTGCTTCTTTCCTTGATTAGTTTCCATCCATTGCTTCTAGTCCTGGCCTCAGGTGCTTTGGAGAATAGCTTGACTCCCTCTTTACTTTGCAGCTAAATGCAAACTTGCTTAAACTCACATTTCTGAACTCATTTTTTACACATTTCCCAATCTTGTAGGACAGAAAAATTCAGCAAAAACAGTACTAAAGAAAAGGATGAAGAGAATTGGTGTATCTGATGAGAGTGAGGGAGGGGGCTGCTTTGAATAACTGTTTGAGTAACAAGGAGCACCTTTGATTTCTAGTTTCTTTGAAGTAACAAAGCAAGAATGACTCACTTTATGCCAGACAGTGAGAGGAGACATTCCAGACCTGTATTGAACTGTATTAGAACTTAGAATAACTTCCTGTCACTTTGAATGTACATTAATCGGCATACATTAAAATGAAATTGCATTGCTTGGAGTTTTCAAAGGGTCACCACCTCCAATAAACACTACATGAACATGACAAAGACAAAATAAATAAATAAATACCCACATATATTAGATGACACAGAAAAACAACACAATCTAGTTTGGATGTACAGTATAGAATAGCCTTTATTGTCATTGTACATCATGTATACAATGAAATTGGTTTCAGCCTCACTGGTGCAATCCATGACAAAAAATACAAACAACATATATATAGTCCCTATAAACAACAAATAGTCCCTATGCAAGTAATTGGGGGAGGGGGCAGAAAAAGAAGGAACAAGAAAACTAGTCATAGTTTTCTGCATGTGTGTGGAGTGATTGTGGTTGTGTTTAAGAGTCTGACAGCCCAAGGATAGAAATTATTTTTAAACCTATTTGCTTGGCTAGCTATCCTTCGATGTCTTTTGCCCGATGGTAGAAGTACGAAGAGACACTGACCAGGGTGTGAATCATCTCTGGGTATCTTCCTTACTCTGCTAAAGCAGTGAGACCTGGTGAAGTCATCCAGTGGTGTTAGAAGGCAACCAATGGTTTATAAATGTACATGGTAAGTAAGAAGAACAAATCTTGCGAGTTTACCAGATGGATGGCATAGGGAACAAAGCTGTTACAGAATCTGATAGTCCTGCCAGAAATACTTCAAAATCTCCTCCCTTAGGGGAGCAACAGAAACAGACTGTGAAGTGGGTGAGTGGGGTCTCTAACAATGCTTCGAATACTAAGTACGTAGCGCAGTATCCTGAATAACAGGAAATGGGCTTCCTATAATTTTCTCCACTGTCCTCACCACTCTCTATAGGGACTTTCTATATGAGATGCTGCTTCCACCAAACCAAACAGAGATGAAGTTTGTTCAAACGCTCTCCATCATGCCTCTTTAAAAAGTGGCCAGGACAGAATGCGCTCTCCACATCCGATGCAGGAAATGCAATGCAATGCTGGTTTGCACGCTTCACTAAGGATGACATGTGGAGCAGTGGTAGGTTGCAGGCGGTACACCCTGGTATGGGCATACTGGAGCCTGCCCGGAGCACCGGGTACCATTCCATTCCGGTGCTCTGGAGGGTGCACCTGCCCGCTCGAGCTCCTTACCTGTCCTTTAAGCCTTTAGCGCTTCCACACATGTGCATGGTGCATATGGCGCCTGCACGATGCTCTGTTGAGCAGCTGGAGTGTCGCGGAGGCTTGCGGAGGTGTCTCAAGCAGGTATAGTGCATGCGTGCGCCACGTGCATCCATGTGGCCGATGCCACGCCCGTTCCAACCAGTATGGGATCCGGAACCCACCACTGGTGTGGAGAGACCAGTTCAGATGGTATATAATGTAAATTCTCCCCATTTTTAAGGGACTTCTCCCCTTGTACCTGTGGAAGCCCTATCTTCTTATGCATAAATAAACGATAGGAATCTACTTTTCCAGTTTGGATCCTATTTTGGCAGAAGCACTCTGGGCTAAGAATCTTGCCATGATTTATAATTTAGATATGCATAACTATAATGTACAAAAACAAAAATATGTATATTAGGAAAATTTGGAGACCAAAAACACACAGTTGTAGCCGTGTGCGGCAAAATGCATATTTTAGCATGAATGTTTTTTGTAATCGCAAAAAATCCTTTCCTTAAATGACTGTTAAGACGTCCTCTGTCCCAGTCAGATGTCTTCTCCTTGCCCCAAATCTGCTGCAAACCGACTTGTTTAATTTCTGTACTGCTTTCCTGAATCTCCTGGGAGTTTGTACTTGACCAAAAGTTGTGTGAATCACAAAGTGAGGCTTTTTGAGGACAGAAAAGACTCCCCATTTGGAGGGAGCCAGGTGAATTATTCATGAAGCACATTCTGGAGCTTCTGACAATGTGCTGGTTTGCGCCATAGACACCCTCCAAATCTCAGAAAAACCAGAGGCCGCCAGAATTCAATCTGCCTACTTTTCCCTCTGACTCTCCTGGAACCCACTTTTCCCCTTTGCAAAAGTGGTTTTTTGTAGTGAAACTGTAGCTAGGATTAGGGAAATCCCTTCTCAAGCTGCTGTGCCCAACCTTTCTATCACATCTCCCCATCCAATCAGATAATCAGGATTGCTCCAAGAAAAGCAGCCAGCAATGGGACAGGACTGCAAAAAAGGCCACGGGATTTGGAGCTGCACTGGGACAGCAATAAAATTAGCATGTAGACTTATATACCTCTTCACAGGGTTTCTCAGCCCTTTCTAAGCAGTTTATAGTCAGCCTATGGCTGTGATGGCGAACCAAAGGCATGCATGCCAGAGGTGGCATGCAGAGCCCTCCCTGTGGGCATGTATGCCATTGCCAGCTGCTCTTCTGGTTTCTGGTGTGGCCAGTTGGTCTTCACGGATGCTGAAGTGAAGGAAAACCGCCTGAAAACAGACAAAAACCAGGCCATTTTTCGGGCCATTTCTGGGCCTTTTTTGGGCCATTTTAGGCTGTTTTGGGGGCTGTTTGGGGATCATTTGTAGCCCAAAAATGGCCTGAAAGCCCCCAGAATGCCCCCAAAACAGGCATGCTCACGCCGGCCAGATGGTCTTCTGATTTCCGGTGCTCTGGTGCACACACATGCATGCTCATGCACATGCGTTCTGGTTTGAGCACTTGGTGCCAAAAATGTTCACCATCACTGGCATCTTGCCCCCAACAACCAGGGTCCTCATTTTACCCACCTCAGAAGGACGGAAGACTGAGTCAACCTTGAGCCAGTCAGGATCAAACTACTGGCAGTTGGCAGAATTAGCCTGCAATACTGCATTCCAACCACTGTGACACCTTTATTTAATCAATCCACACTTTTCCAGCCAACAAGTTAATCAAGGCAACTCACCAGTGGGGGGAAATAATCCATTGAAGCCTTCACCAATTGGTGATCCTGGAAGGCTGGGGAAGGAAGAGTGGACCGAGTGTGGCCTCTGGTGCCCCTCATGGTTACTGGTCAGGAATGAGGACAGTCAAACATCCGCTGGGTGGCCTTCACTGTTCCTCCTCCATCTCCGTGTGCTTTGATGCAGGCTGCTTTTCACCAAGGAATCCCCCTGGCAAGGTGCCCTCCCATTTCCTGGTTATTGCTCAGGGCTCCCCCACCCTCATTCACAGCTGTATTGTGCTGTTAAGTAGGATGATTTCCAATTAAAAAACCATTGGAAGCAATCCACTCCTTTGAGCTTCATTAAATTTGCCTAGTTTACTCATCCTGTGAAAAAAACAAGTGAGCCGACTCGATGACAAGCTATTCAATTACCCAGCAGTCTGGTCATTGAGCGTTGTTCAAAGAATCCCAAGGCTCTCGAAGCTCCGTAGGAATTAGCCTCCATCAATGAGATTCAAATGGAGTCAATCAAAGGGGCATACAAAGGCTGCTTCGTAATGAGCTGCCAATGTTGTTCTTCTGGGCCCAGCGCAGGTGATCCAGCATGACAAAGAGAGCCTGATGAATTCTCACAACCTCCTACAACCCACCTGGACATAAGAATGAATGGGAGTCTTGACCTGGGAACAACTTCTGCCCAGTGGTGGGATTCAAATAATTTAACTCTGCCCTCATGACTGGCTGGGTGGGCGTGGCCATAGTGGGCATGGCCACTGGGCCTCCTGCACCTCTCTGGGAGCAAAAATGGGTCATGGGGGGGGGGGCGCTGCACACACACACACCACACCCTTTTTGGGCCTAGTAGGCCTCCCTGCACTTACCTGGGAGCCAAAAAGGGCTGTGTGGGGACTCCTGGAAGGGACAGGGAAGAAAGGGCAGCCAGGAATTTAAAAACGGTTTGTCTGAACTGGCCTGAACCGTCTGAATCCCATCACTGCTTCGGACCCAAACTTACAGGAGTTTGATGCATAAAGATTACTGGTAGTCTCCAACTTATGACTAGTCGCTTAGCAACCATTACAACAGCCCCCCCCCCCCAAAGATACTTCTGACCCACATTCACAGTTCTGATGGCTGACCCACCTTATCCTCTGATCACATGATTGCATTTTGGATGCTTGGCTACATCAGCTCTTTTCCTGTCCTCTGGTAGTTCCCCGATGCTCCAAGATTTTTTTAAAGATATGATATGCCTTCATGATATGATATGACTTCATGTCAATACAGGCGCATGGACACTGCAAGGTAAATCTCCTATTGTCCTTGATTGGCCAGTTCATTGAAGTGAAGGTGCTGAGAATGTTCTTCCCAAGTTTCTGACCATCTCAACTGAGGTCCCAGGCTCCTCGCAATTCCAGATAACGTGAATGCTTCAGATCAAAGCCCTACCAGATATTCAATCTGATTTTGGAGAAAGCTTAAGTTGTAAGTTCTGAATCATTGACAATTTAGAGGCATCCAATTCAGCTTAACAACGTGATCTACTGCTACTGGATCTGGAAAGTTCCTGCACTATGGAATCTCCTCACCCCACCTCATAGCTATCAGCAGCCAAGCCATCCTTGCTTTCTAGAAGCAAAGAAAGACAGTATTATTTCATCAGGTCATTGTGGATGCCATCTAGAACTGACAGGGTGAGATTCTATCCCTTTCTTTAAAGTGCAATTTGGTGTGATAGTTAAAAGCACCAGGCTGGAACTGGGAGAGTATCAGACCTGCCCCAGCTAAGTCCCTAGGAAAGAAAGACCCTCGACTCCATTTGGTTGAAGTTCTTTTACTAAGGGTTAGTGGCTGTGGTAAAAGCAAGGCAGGGTCTGAATATTTCCATGGAAAGGTACAAACTTTTCGTATGTGGCCTCCCCCACCCCGACAGTACCGTCAGTGTTTAATAGCACCCCAGTTTCAGGAATGGGTTCTGGCTGCTGCTACTGCCGGTTCGCTCGGGGACGCACCACACGTGTGCGTGTGCTGTGCGCAATGCGCACATGCACAGTACTAAAAACAAGACAAGAGAACCAGCTTGGGGGCGTGCCAGGCCTGGGTCACTGCCGCTTCCAGAGACCCAGGCTGCCAAGCTACTACCTATTCAGCCAAACTGGTCCAAACTGGTAGGAACCCACTTCCGCCCAGTTTGATGTTTTTGGAAATGCTTTGATTGTAGGTGTGTCTCGAAGAGGTTTTGCATTCTTTCCCAGGCCAGGTGTCCTTGAGGTGGTGGAATCAGGCAGCTTAGCACCTCTGGTTCCTGTCAATGTCCTCCCTCCCCCTCTTACACCGTTCTTCTCTCTACCTGCACAACTTCCCTAACTTCATCTTCCCCTGAGACAACTCTAATAGTTAGGAATGAATGTATAGTAAATTGAGCAGATCCTGCACCAGCTAGAATTGGGACTAATTCAGGCCCTTTTCAACTTTATGATTCTATGAAGCACCTATGCACATCCACAATTTTGGAGAATGCTATGCCTTACACTCAGAAGGGACTCCAAAGCACATGTTGCTTTCCTACATCATGCGTTCAAGTGCCTTTCATAACCATCTGGAATCTGGATTTTAGGCTGTGCCCTGTATTGGAATTGGGGAGAAACTTCCTATTCTATTCTATTCTATTCTATTTTCTACTCCATTCATATTCCTCTATCTCAAATGGCTCACTGGTCCTTCCCACCCATGTGCTGACCTTGGTCTTGGAGTGCTAAGGGGCTGAGATCTTTGCTTGACTACTTTGGAGAGCAAATGAATTGCACAGGCAGCTGACTAGGCCACCCCTTGCTCAACCAGGAGAAGAAGAAAAAAAAGCATGTCACCATAGTTACACCTTCCCACCCCCCAGAACAGCCAACAGCTCACCATGGCCCATTTATCAATTGCTTTAAAAATCTGGGGGTTGGTGGGGGACAGAAGTGCTCTCCATGAGGCTTCCTGCTGAGTCGCACAGCTGCTCGCCTTCTCATTACTTCGCCCATCTTCTCTGATAATCTGCAAGTTAACCATCAAATGCAGTTTCCCCATCATTTATATGTACACTGTGAGTTTCTGCAATGGAGACAAATTCTTTGTTTGCCCTATCACACTTTGCCAATTAAGAATTCTATTCTGTTCTGTTTCTCTTTTTTATTCTCTTTTCTATTCTATTCTCTTTTCTATTCTATTCTCTTTTCTATTCTATTCTCTTTTCTATTCTCTTTTCTATTCTCTTTTCTATTCTCTTTTCTATTCTCTTTTCTATTCTCTTTTCTATTCTCTTTTCTATTCTCTTTTCTATTCTCTTTTCTATTCTCTTTTCTATTCTATTCTCTTCTTTTCTATTCCTATTCCTGAAAAATTAATTTGTGTCTCCAGCCACCCAATGTTGGGGGTGGGTGGGGGTCGCTATATTTTTTTACATGAGCGGATTTGCAAAACCAGAAAAGGATATGCATCTGTTGTAATGTGAGAGGATTATCCATCCTTCTCCATGCTTCTTATGAAAGTATCCTCTCAATTGGAAGAAAACAGCTTTTATTGCCTCATACAGATCATGCTGAAATTAATTTACCTTCCAGAAAATTAATACCTGCTTCCTTGGAATTGGACAGTAAGGAGAAATAGAGCTCCAGGTGATATCCCCAGCAGTTTGGGGTAATTGAAGAATAGCCACGGAACCAGTGGTGGGATGCAACCAGTTTCACAATTGGTTTGATGAGCGTGTGCTTTGCGAATCAGTTGAGCTAACAAACAGGGAAATATAGGACAGGAAAAAGCAATGGCGGGTGGGTGAGGCCAACTGCTCGCCAGAACTACCGGTTTGCCCAAACCGGACCGGACCGGCTGACTCTCACCCCTGCACAGAACTCAATGAAGCTATCAAACCATGGTTCCTGATATCACTGGGCCCGAGAGGAAGAAACACATCACTGCAAAAGGATGCCCTTGAAATTTCATCCAATTAGATGAGGGGACTCAAGCTTGGCCACTTTAAGACTTGTGGACTTCAACTCCCAGAGTTCCTCAGCCAGCTCTGGGAGCTGAAGTCCTCAAGTCTTAAAGTGGCCAAGGTTAGAAACTCCAGAATTAGATGGCCCTGAACGATTCTACGTTCAGTACTTCAAAATTCTACAGGAATTTCAACCAGTTTCCTGTATCAGTCATCCACCAATGTGATCAGTTCCTGCCTCAGTCCCTTTTAGTACTCAATATCTTGACTGAAATGGGTCCAGATAATTTGTATCATCCAGATATATCTTGGAGCTACAAGGTCACACTCTTCTAATCCTCTTTCTGACCAATGGATTGTCTGCAATGAACTGACTATAAATAGTTACTTACTATTTTTTAGGGTGGAACAGATCTGCCTCCCATCAGATAAGATTTGATTTCCTCTCTTGGGAGGAAGGTATATATAAAATAACAAGAGTTGGATGGGATCTTGTAGGTCATCTAGTCCAACCCCCTACCCAAGCAGGAGACCCTACACCATTTCTGACAGATGACAGTCCAGTGATCTTGACAACTTCCAGGGGTGAAGCTCCCACAACTTCCAAAGTCAACTTCTGTTCCTTGGTTGATTGTTCTCACTGTCAGAAAATGTCTCCTTATTTCCAGGTTGAATCTCTCCTTGTTCAGTTTCCATCCAATGTTCCTTGCCTGGCCTTTGGGTGCTTTGGAAAATAGGTTGTCACCCTCCTCTCTGTGGCAGCCTCTCAAATATTGGAAGACTGCTACCGTGTTTCCCCGAAATTACGACACGTCCTGATAATAAGGCCATGCCACATTTTTCTGGTGGGCAAAAATATAAGCCCTCCCCCGCAAATAATCCCCTGGACAACCCCCCACCTCCGGCCAGGCAGAGTGCCACTCATCAACCTAGTGGTATCCCGAAGGTGCCAAGCCGCAGAAAGCATACGCCCAGAGCGGCCACTGCCAGAAGACTCAGTTTGGAAGCCGCAGAAAAAGTCATGCGGTGGCGGTGACAGCAGAGGTCCCCTGGCTCTGCAGAGAGAGCTGGGCCAGGGCATTGTGAGGCTGGGAGGCACGCGAGCAAGAGCAGAACAACCGCTCGTGCAGCCCCCCCTTTCCAGCCATGTAGAGCGCCATTCACTGCCATTTCGAAGGTGCCAAGCCATGGGAGCCGAGCGGTGGCAAACAGGGGCTCCCGTGGCTTGGCGATACCCCTAGGTCAGTGAATGGTGCTGTGCCCAGCTGGAAAGGGGGTTTGTCGGGTGGCTGCTCATGAATGTGGTTGCTGAATGGCTGCTGTGTTGCGCTGCTGCGACAGTGCAACACAGCCATTCGCCCATGAGGCTGTGCCCGGCTCTTTGGGAGCCCGCTCGCAAGAGAACAGCCACCTGGCAACCCCAAAACAATAAACCCTCCCCTCATAATAAGGCCCAAGCCATATTTTGTATGTAAAAAGTCTTATTTTCTTATTTTCAGGGAAACACGGTGTCAGGTGCTACTTCATTTAATAATCAGGAAAGAAACCACTCAACTCCATTTGTTTGAAATTAAGTGTACTTTTACTAATTACAAACGAATAGTAGCGAAGCAAAGCTGAATCTGGTTAATTAGGCATGAAAGCAAAGAATATCATGCATAGTTCCCCTCCCCTTGGCACCCCAGTCCATAGTCCAATTATAATTCACCCAAATGTCAGGTGGGAGAGAGCTTCAAAAAACATCACCAGGATGGAAGCTGGACAGTTAACCTTGGCGGGAAACTCCCTTCCTCCACATGCGCAAGCATCTAGAATCTTCCTCCAGCACACAATGATTCCCTTCCCAAATACCATGCCCCCCTCCCCATTTCAATGGCAGCGGAAGCAGCAGCAAAGCAGAGGCTGACATCCGGCCCTCCTCCAGAAAAGGGCGGTCAGACCTGCAGAAACAGAAAAAAAACCACAAACAAACAGACAGACAACAAGACACAAAAGAGAGAAAGGGGAAGGGAGAAAAAAAAAAGGAAAATTAGCAGACTGTCCAAGAATCAGGGCTTGTCAGGATAGGTAGAGTAGAACTTGTGGAGCATACGAGGAGCTCGAACATGTGACTTGTCAACCCATTCAGCATGAGATGGGGGAAAATGCTTCCAAGCCACCAGGTACTGGACACGGTTCTGCCGCTTACGAGAGTCCAAAATCTCACGGATCTCAAAATGCTGCTCTCCCTCTATCAAAAGTGGGGCAGGTGGAGGAGGAATAGGTGCTCTCAAGGAAGAAGTGAGTTGAGGCTTTAGGAGATTAACATGAAAAACAGGGTAAACTTGGTTGAGATGCTTAGGTAACTGGAGACGGACGGAGACAGGGTTGATGATCTTGACAATTGGAAACGGGCCAACATACTTGAGGCCCAACTTCTTCGACTTCTGCGTTGTTTGAAGAAATCTAGTGGATAAATAAACCTGATCACCAACCTTATATTCATGGGGTTTAGTCCGTTTCTTATCAGCCTGTTTCTTATGAGCGCGGTGCGCAGCATCTAGAGTCTGGAGTGCCACAAGCCAGACGTCCCGAAGGCGATCACTCCACTCGGACAGCAAAGACACTTGCGGCTGCTCGCGAGGTATCTCAGGAATGGGCACAAAATCCTGGCCGTACACCACACGAAAAGGGGTAAAGCCAGTGCTGCTGTGCACGGAATTGTTGTAAGCCACCTCAGCATGAGGCAATAATTCCACCCAATCATCTTGTTGGTAGTTGATGAAACAACGTAAATATTGCTCCAGCACAGAATTAGTCCTCTCGCAGGCCCCATTAGTTTGAGGGTGGTGGGAGGAGCTTAACACCTGGGTGGAGCCAATCCGCTTCAGGAATTCTTTCCAGAATAGGGAGGTGAACTGAACGCCCCTGTCTGAAATGATGCGGTCGGGTACCCCATGTAAGCGATATATATGTGAGATGAACATCTTAGCGAGAGATTTAGCAGAAGGGATCTTGGAGCAAGGGATGAAATGAGCTTGCTTGGAGAATAAGTCAGTAACAACCCAGATTACTGTGTTTCCTTGACTTTCTGGAAGTTCAACAATGAAATCCATGGAAATCTCCTTCCACGGGGCTACTGGGTGAGCCACCACCTGGAGCAACCCCTGGGGCTTACCCGGAGGGCGTTTAGCCGCGGCACAAATGGGACAACTAGCTACATAAGCCTCAATGTCTTTTTTCAGTGATGGCCACCAAAATTGCCTCTTAACGAGGTGCAGGGTCTTAACGAACCCAAAGTGTCCAGCCATCCGGGAGTCGTGAGCCCGTTGAAGTACAATGGTCCTAATGGGCGCAGGAATGGAACTTTGCTCCAATCCAAGCCAATCCATCTTTTATAGTGCATTCATCCACGTGTTGCTGGAACCAGTCATCCTCAGTAAGGGCCTTTTTTAGGTTAGATAGAAAGTCCTCAGTGACTTCCAATTTGGAAGTTGTTTGACTTCTAGTAACAACAGGAGCAGCCAGGCTCTTTGTGGGAATGACAGACTGGACAACACTGAGCTTTGAACAGTTGTACTGAGGGAGTCTGGACAAAGCATCAGCCATAAAATTTTTCCCTCCCGGAATGTATTTCAAGGTAAAATTGAATCTATTGAAATGCTGAGCCCAGCGCATCTGCTTAGGAGAAAGTTTTCTGGGGGTTCTCAATGCTTCCAAGTTTTTATGGTCAGTCCACACCTTGAAAGGGTGCTTGGCGCCCTCTAGAAAATGGCGCCAGGTTGATAAAGCCCAACGAACAGCAAAAGCCTCTTTCTCCCAAATAGCCCAACGTCTTTCTGTGTCGGTCAGTTTGCGAGAGGTGTAAGCGCAGGGTTGTAATTTACCTTGGTTATTTGCTTGAAGTAGTACAGCTCTCACTGCTACATCACTGGCGTCAGCCTGGACCACAAAAGGTGCATCCATGTCAGGGTGCTTGAGGACTGGTTCCTTCGCAAAGAGGCGTTTCAACTTCTCGAAAGCAGCTTGACAGTCCATAGTCCAGTCCAACGGTTTGCTAGGTTTAGGCTTAGCCCCTCCTTTCAATTTAAGGAGGTTAGTTATAGAGAGAGCTATCTTAGCAAAGGAGGGAATAAATTGACGATAGAAGTTAGCAAATCCCAAAAATCTCTGTAATTGCTTACGTGTACGTGGGGCCTCCCACTCGGTGACAGCCCTGACCTTAGCGGGGTCCATTTCTATCCCCTTGTGGGAGATTCGATAGCCCAGGTAATCAACTTTTTCCTGATGAAATTCGCACTTGGACAATTTGGCGTACAGTTCTGCCGCTCGGAGTTTCTTCAGAACCGTGCGAACAAGCTTCACGTGTTCTTCACGTGTTTCCGTGTAAATAAGGATATCGTCTAAATAGACCATTACACCTTTGTAAAGATGGTCATGTAAAACCTCATTAATTAATTGCATGAAGACTGCTGGCGCCCCCTGGAGGCCAAATGGCATTACTCGAAATTGGAAGCAACCAAGGGGGCAGTTGAAAGCAGTTTTCCATTCGCCCCCCTCTTTAATTCTGACCCTATAGTACGCTTCCCTTAGGTACAATTTAGTGAAAATCTGGCCCTTCCCCAGTTGGGCCAGCATGTCCTTCATCAGTGGTTCTGAGCAGAGATGCAGTTTAAGTTTTTGAAATTAACACATAATCTGAAGGAGCCATCTTTCTTTTCTCTGAACAATACTGGAGCCGCTACCTTGGGCCTTGCTGATTCAATGAATCCCCTTTCCAAGTTTTTATCAATGAATTTCCTCATTTCCTCCATCTCTCTAGGGGTCATTGAATATATTTGGTGCTTTGGAAGCTTTACTCCAGGTAAAATATCAATGGTGCAATCTGTGGGTCTGTGAGGGGGTAATTTATCAGAAGATTTTTCACTAAAACCATCCTTGAGGTCCCAATATTCCCTTGGAATTCTTTCCTCCCCCTCAATTTTCTCCTGCCCCCTGGCTGCCAGTGTGGGGGTAGTAGTATCAGAGTCTGGAGCTTTAACTTTCCCCTCAGGGGGTGTGGCTGTCCGAATACGTAACCACCCCTCTCTCCAGTTAATGTGTGGGTTCCATCTACGGAGCCAGGGGAGTCCCAAAATAAGGGGCCGGTCCATCCCAGGCGCTACAATAAAAGTTATTATTTCTACTTCATTTAATAATCAGGAAAGAAACCACTCAACTCCATTCTGTTTGAAATTAAGTGTACTTTTACTTATTACAAACGAATAGTAGCGAAGCAAAGCTGAATCTGATTAATTAGGTGCGAAAGCAAAGAATATCATGTATAGTTCAATCCCCTCCCCTTGGCACCCCAGTCCATAGTCCAATTATAATTCACCCAACTGTCAGGTGGGAGATATCTTCAAAAAACATCACCAGGATGGAATGCTGGACAGTTAACCTTGGCGGGAAACTCCCTTCCTCCACATGCGCAATGAGATGGTCAGGCCAGCGTCTAGAATCTTCCTCCAGCACACAATGATTCCCTTCCCAAATACCATGCCCCCCTCCCCGTTTCAATGGAAAGCAGAGGCTGACACACGGTATTCTGTCTCCCCTGGTCCTTCTCTTCACTAGACTAGCCATGCCCAGTTCCTGCAACCGTCCTCCTTATGATTTAGCCTCCAGTCCCCTCATCATCCTGTCCCATGGGTGGATTGTTCTCACTGTCAGGAAATTACTCCTTATTTCCAGTTTGAATCTCTCCTTGTTCAGTTTCTATCCATTGTTCCTTCTCTGGCCTTCAAGGTCTTTTATTCTTTCATATTTAACAGCGAGATAAAAAAAAATATCAGGGGCATGTTAGTGGTATTCATCCCTGTCCATAGCCTTTAAGATCTATAAGAACTGCACATTTACAAAACAGATTTACTAAAGCTGCATTTCTCAGCCCCTTCTGATCCAACTGTCTCTATTAGCAGAAGTCGGGGTGAATTATTCATGGCAGACCATCAAGTGTTCTTGCTGCTATGCACAGAGTGTCTTGATGAAGATGGAAAGGGGGCCTAGTTGTTCTTTGCAGATCCCCTTGAAGCAGAGAGAAGGCCCTTTTCGTGGTCATCTCAACCAGTCTTTGAGTGAGCCGTAGAGGCATCACTCCCTAATTAGTGAGATTTATCCCAAGAGCTCTTCCTTTGTGCTCCAGCTGTCATTCCGTCTGTTTCATCACAAACCAAATGAAGGGGCTGATTGGGCATGGCAAGCAGGAAGAAGTACTTAGAAATAATAGGGTCGGCTGTCCTCCATATATCTGTTGAGGGGTCAACTACCCACAAGAGACACAATGAAGCCTCGACAAGCTATTGAGATCCAATAGGTGTGAGTTTGGAACATTTTAACAAGTCTTCCATGCATGCAGATGTTTGTATTGTATGATCAGTGATTTCATCGACAACATTCACCCAGATCACCACTATATGACAATGGAAGGATGGACCCCAGAAATCCTGCTAAGTGGATTATGCTGAACATCAAGGGTTAAAGTCAGATTAACAGAGTTAGAAGGGACCTTGGAGGTCTTCTAGTCCAGCCCTCCATCCAAGCAGGAGACCCTACACTATTTCTGACAGATGGCAGTCCAATCTCTTCTTGGAAGCCTTCAGGGATGAAGCTCCCACAACTTCTGAAGGCAACCTCTGTTTCATTGGTTGATTGTTCTCCCTGTCAGGAAATTTTTCCTTATTTCCAGGTTGAATCTCCCCTTGATCAGTTTCCATCCATTGTTCCTTGACTGGAATGATCAAGGATGAAGCAAAATTGTGGGGCCATTTTCAGGGAGTATGGACAAAGATCCCCAGCACAAGGAAACCAAAGTACTTCAATCCTGTGCCCAAAAATATCTAGCTAGCTGGACTGGTGGCAAGATGTTAAAAGCGAAACTATTTTTTTATTTATTTGATTTATAAATCATTTACAAGATAATAAGTATAAGAATAAACATGAGTATGAATGAAATGGGGACAAATAAACGGGGACAGTAGGATAGGGACAATAGGCACAATGGTGCACTTATGCACCATTGCGCATAATAAAATTATATATTATATATTGTATGTTGTATGTTGTGTGTTGTGTGTTGTATGTTATATTATATTATATTATATTATATTATATTATATTATATTATATTATATTATATTATATTATATTATATTATATTATATTATATTATATTATATTATATTATATTATATTATATTATATTATATTATATTATATTATATTATATTATATTATATTATATATATATAACTAGTAATATTCTGACTTTGTCTGGCCACCCAAATGCAATGTTGGCAATGTCCATCCCTCCCCCAGCCCTCTTTTCTCTATCCAAGCAGGAAAAGAAGTAAACATTTACATAACCATCTCCAGTTGGCACCAGTTGGTGATAACTGTCTTACTGTCAGGTGTGAATGAGGAGTAGACATTATGTTCCAGTCAATAGCAATAGCAATTAGACTTATATACCACTTCACAGTGCTTTCCAGCCCTCCCTAAGCAGTTTACAGAGTCAGCCCCCAACAATCTGCATCCTCATTTTACCCACCTTGGAAGGACGGAAGGCTGAGTCAACCTTGAGCCCGGTTAGATTCGAAGTACCAAACTGCTGGCAGCTGCAGTACTGCATTCTAACCACTGCGCCACCACGGCTCTTATTGCTTGTATAAGACTCTAGTCAACCAATGGTCAGCAGTACATTGGCACTAGATAAGGGTCAACACAATTCAAGGGGGGATGGGGCAGGACTTGGATCGCTTGTGACCACATAACGCCTCTGCCCCATGTTCTGCCTCTTCTCCTACACTTGAAAGCCTATTGTCCCTACCTGGCGTGGCAGACCTTCTCCACATTGGATGAAGAGCTTCTGGGAAATTCTGCTTGTTGTGTTTGTTGAGGATGGCAGCCGCTGTGTACTGCTCAAGAAAAACAAAGTGAGGGAAGAAACCTCGCCCAGCAACACTCACTGTTGCATTTGTCTTTTCACACTTAAGCATTTTAATTATCCTCCTCTCTCTCTTTCTCTCTCCCTCTCCCCCTTTTCTGTAACGCATGTCCTAAGTAATTCCCTTGGAATAATAGGAGGGGAGATTAACAAATTACCTCCATGAACTTTTTGCTAATGAGCTGCTGCCTTCCAACTCCTCCAGGAGACGAGCTCTTGTCTTGCTGCCGATTTGTTTGCAGCTCTCCTCTTCAGCCAACCCAGTGAGCCAAAGAGCATTCCCAAAATAAGGCCATTAATTTACGGGTATTGCCACGGGGCCTTTCATGTCTGCGTAGGCGTGAAGCAAAATCAGCAGTATTGGAGCTGCACAGGGAACAGATGCTGGAGAAGGTAATGTGCACACCTGACGAATCTCTGCAAAAGCTTCTGGCACAGGAACTATCTACGTAAGAGGCCCAAAGTGGAGCAGCGAGCCACCTTTCCTGCCTCTCCAAATCCTCCAAATGCTGTCACCAAATTACAGTGATTTGTTGGCTTGTTTGTTTGTAAAATTTACTAGCCACCCATCTTGCCACATGGTAACTCTGGGCAGTTTACAATATTAACAGATTTAACAGATGAACACAGTTGGAAGGGACCTTGTAGGTCATCTAGTCCAACCTCCACACACCATTTCTGACAGATGGCAGTCCAGGCTCTTCTTGAAAGCCTCCAGGGATGAAGCTCCCACAACTTCCAAAGGCAACTTCTGTTCCATGGGTTGATTGTTCTCACTGTCAGAAAATCCCTCCTTATTTCCAGGTTGAAACTTTCCTTGATCAGTTTCCATCCATTCTTCCTTCTCTGGCCTTTGGGTGCTTTGGAGAACAGCTTGAGCCCCTCCTCTCTGTGGCAGCTCCTCAAGTATTGGAAGATGCTCTCCTGTCTCCCTGGTCCTTCTCTTCCCTAGACCAGTCATGCCCAGTTCCTGCAACTGTTCAACCAGTCCCCTAATCATCCTGGTTGCTCTTCTCTGCAAGGAGTCTCAAGCTCCTTTTTTATAGTGTGGATGTGACCAAAACACACTCACCGAGATAAAGTTGTGGAATTTATAATAAATAATATAAATACAGTACTGTGAAATTGACCGCTGAAATTATGAGGAGAGGTAATAAATGGGGAAGGGCAAGGTCAGCCAGGCCAGGGCTTTTCAGGGTTAGAATAGCTTGTAGACAGGGAAGAATGGGGGCAGGATGAGCATGAGAGAAAGAGCACAGCTGAGGAACAAGGATCACTCCCTCCTGATCCGAGAACATGGAGAGTGGAGAGGAGGTGAGAACAGTGCAGACTGAGCAGCCTACTCAGGAGGAGAGCACCCCTCCCCTCTTCGCAAGGCACACCTGGGGAATGAGACTAAAGGAGACGCTGTGAGGAAGAGCATTTGTTCCTGAAATGTTGAGTGCTGGATGTTTGAACTTCCCAAGAGTCCTTGCATCCCTTCTGGAATTCTTGACTAATTACCTGGAACTTTTGCTTCCTGAATTCCTTGATTTGCCCTGTTGGATTTATTGCTGTGCAGCCTTGGGGTACACAGTGCTGGGCTGGACTATTTTCAGCCAGAGGCTGCTTGAGGTGTATGTGCTGGGGAAATTTGGAGCAATAAAGGGATGGTTTGAATTGCTGGATGTTTGTGTTATCTCTGTGCCATGCCCCGGATCATCACAGTCACCCAGCTTGAAGAAGGAGGGAGCTGCATATCAACCTGTGCTTGGACTGACCGTTATTGAAAGCATCTTGCATTAAACTGATTGGTTACACTGGGGTGGGCAAGGAAGGACAGCAAAGGGGGTCCTTTTCTTTGTTAAGCTAGTGTAGAAAGTCACCCACCCTCCTAGAGGATGAAATATTTTGGGGAACATTAAAAAGGCAGGATAGAATATTTCCCCTAAAGGAAAAATGAAAAAAAATCATAAGGGAGGCAGAAACCAGCATCAGTCTCCCTGCCCCAAGCAGAAACTGAGAAGGCTTTTAGAAATGCAGATTTGGTAATCCATTCAAAAAAACTGGGTCAGACAGAAACTCCAGATAAGCAACAAGCCAAAGGTTGACAAGATTAGCTCAGACAAACATATAGGATTTGCATTTCCCCTTTTGCCTATAGAGACAGCCATGACCCCTACATGACCCCATAGGAATCAGGAAGGTATAGAAACCCACTCACTCTCAACTCCATTTTGTCAGCTGTCCCAGAACTGCATGCTGTGTGGTTCTGTTCATTAATAAACTTCCTTTCCAATCAGCCTCCATTTTGTTTCTAGCACCTTTCTCCCAGCTTGGAACTGGATCTGGATTTTTCTTCCAACCCTAGGTATTCCCAGTTGATACGACCATTCGTTGTATGTTTTAACCTCTAATCATCTTTATTGCTCTTCTCTGCACATATCTTTTTTTATATTGTGGTGAGCAAAAAAAGAAGTGACCTCATCTTCTTCTTCTTTTTAACCTCCTGCCCCCTCATGGATGCTACTGGTTGGGACTGGGGGAAGCTGGGCCTTTGGACAGCCATCCCGGAGTCCAGGGACCCCATCCAAAGGAAATTTCTCCTGAAACATTTGGAGAAAACGTTCCCTCGTACAAGGCAAGAGGCTTTCGGGGTATCAGTTGCCTGCCAAATTTTATGTTTTTTTAAATTGCTGCTGTGGTGTTGAGGGTTGTTCAGTTGTACTTTAGAATTTTCTTTTTAAAAAAAATCTAATGAGCTGCCCAAACGTCTGTCAGGGATAATATTTTAACTAAATAAGGAGCACTATGACACTTCCCCAATAAAAGAATGCCAAGCTTGGTCAGTTGCTAAAGGGGAGGGGGAAACACAGCCCTGTGGCAGCCTTGAATTCCAATGTTGAATGCCCTCCTCCTAAAGTTTTCCCACCATACTTCACTCCCCCCCCCCCCAGCTTGACAGATTGTCTAGCAAAATCTCCGTTTGTTAGTACATCATGTTTTTTTTAAAAAAAATAAATCGGTTTTTCTGTCATTTTAAATGAAAGTTTTGCCAGTCCAGATGATTTTGCAGCCTCAGTTTGAAAGACTCCATGAAGGGGAAGAAACCCCTCCAGGTGATCTGTTCCACTGATTGACAGCTCCTCTTTATCTACATCCTGAGTTGTAAACTTATCCTCTGGAGCAAGGTACAATAATTCTGAACCCTCTACAGATGGGCAGCCCTTCCTATATCTGAGGATGGCTATCCTGCCCTTCTCTTCTGCAAACTGATCATATCCAGGAATGGAAGGTGCTACTTGCAGGACTTAATTTCTAAAGATCTCTTATGGCGGCACTGAATAAATGGCACTTACGCCCAGTCCTTGAAGTTACAACCGTTGCAGAATCCCTGCAGTCACATGATCTCAGATTTCTCAGATTAACAGGGTTGGAAGGGACCTTCGTAGGTCATGTAGTTCAACCCCCCCCCTGCCCAAGTTGGAGACCCTACACCATTTCTGACAGATGGCAATCCAGTCTCTTCTTGAAAGCCTCAAGGGATGAAGCTCCTACAACTTCCGAAGGCAACTTCTGTTCCATGGGTTGATTGTTCTCACTTCAGAAAGTTCCTCCTTATTTGTCCTTGGTCAGTTTCCATCCATTATTCCTTCTCTGGCCTTTGGGTGCTTTGGAAAATAGCTTGACCCCCTCCTCTCTGTGGTAGCCCCTCAAGTATTGGAAGATGCTCTCCTGTCTCCCCTGGTCCTTCTCTTTCCCTAGACTAGCCAGGCCCAGATCCTGCAACCCTTCACCCTATGTTTTAACCTCCAGTCCCCTCCTCATCCTGGTTGCTCTTCTCTGCACTCTTTCTAGAGTCTCAACACCTAAATCTGAGTGCTTGCCAGCCCATCACATTTACAACTACAGATGTGCTTCGGCTTTCTTTCCTATTTCCTCCCCATCTGCCCTTTAGACTGCCCTGTCCTCCACTGTTCCTGCCACTCCCAAGATGAGCATCTTCTTCCTTCAACCATTGACAAGGAATGCACAGCCTGGCCCTTCCTGAGGCTTCTCAAAGCCTCTGCAAACCTTCGGAATCTCTCCTGCTTAACAATATTCATTGTTCTATGGAAACCTTGCTAAGGGTCAACATTCTCCAGAGTGTGAACTTCAACTCCCAGAATTCTCCAGTCAGCAACTGAGAAACTGCTGGGAATTGTTGAGAAGCTGAGAATTGCAATGTTGCATCTGCCAAAAAAAAAGCCTACGGAGTTCTGGGCCCATGATGGCGAACCTATGACACATGTGCCACAGGTGGCATGTAGAGCCGTTTCTGAGGGCAGGTGAGGCATTGCCCTGCCAGCTCTTTTCGGCCTTGATTTTCAGCCATTTTTCGCCCTCCAGAGGCTTCCCTGAAGTCTACGGAGGGAGAAAAACGGCCCAATGGGCAACCCAGAAGTCTGTTCCCATATTTGCACATTGGGTGATTTTTCGCCTTCCCCGGGTTCCTAGAAAGCCTCTGGAGCCTTGGGAGGGTGAAAAACAGACCTACCAGGCCCACCGGAAGTCGCAAAAATGGGCCGTTTCTGGCCTCCAGAGGGCCTCCGGGGGTGGGTTAGGCCGTTTTCGCCCTTCCCAGGCTCCAAGAATTCTATGAGCACATGCGTGGGGCGGGGGGGGGGAGACGTGTGCATACACAGGGGGCACGGGTGGCATGAAATTATAGGGGTGGGCACACGATCTAGTGCAATAGCACGCGCATGTGTGCTTTTGACACCTGAGGCTAAAAAGCTCTGCCATCCCTGTTCTAGGCTGTACCAACAGAGGGATAGAATCAAGACCATGTGAAGTGTTGGTACTGCTTTATACCGCACTGATAAAAACCACACTTGGAGGACTGCATCCTGTTCTGGTCACCAAACAAAACAGATGCTGAGGTTCTAGAGCGGGGGTGTCAAACGCAAGGCCCGGGGCCCGGATCTGGCCTGCAGGTGCTTAGAACTGGCCCACGGGACCGCCCTGGAAACAGAAAAGGATCGGCCCGCGGTACCTCTGCCAGCGAAAATGGAGCTTGGGGAAGGGGCTGCAGGTAGCCCTCCTGGGCTCAATTTTTGCTAGCAGAAGGTTGCAGGAAGCCATTGCAGCCGAAAACTGAGTTCTAGAGACCATTTTCGCTGGCAGAGCGCTTGGGCTGCCACAGGCACCCCCAACATGAGTGATGTTGAGCTAGCCATGCCCATGCTGGCCACGCCCACGCTGGCCACACCCACACTGGCCAAACACAACCCTGATGCGGCCCTCAGTGAAATAAAGTTTGACTCCCCTGTTCTAGAGAGTGCATAGAAGAGGAACAAAGATGATCAGGGAACTGGAGGCTTAACTGTACAATGAATGGTTGCAGCAACTAGCTATGTCTAGTCTAACAGAGAACAATTAGGGGAGACAGGAGAGCATCTTCCAATATTTGAGGGGCTGCCACAGAGAAGAGGGGACCAATCTTTTCTCCAAAGCACCTGAGGGCAAGACAAGAAGGAATGGATGGAAACTTATCAAAGAGAGATCTAGTCTGGAACTAAGGAGAAATGTCCTTATATTGAGAACACTTAATCAATGGAATAGTTTTTCTCCCAGAGTTGTGGGTATTCCATTGTTGGAGGTTTCAAAGAAAATATCATATAACCATTTATCTGGGATGAAATAAGGTCTATGTCATTGTTCCGATTAAGGCATCTGCCAAAAGCAGAACTCCGAGGCAGGTAGAGTCCTCAAAGAACATGTTTATTGGATAAACCATATCAGCAGTTCCCGCAGTTTTCCCCTAATTAAAAGAGCAAATATTTCCCTCCCTATCATTCCCTATCATCACTGTCCAATGAAAGTAGCTGGGAGGCTGCTTGGTCATTCCGCTCCTCTTGCACTTGGGATGAAGAGCCGAGGTGGCACAGTGGTTAAATGCAGCACTGCAGGCTACTTCAGCTGACTGCAGTTCTGCAGTTCGGTTGTTCAAATCTCACCGGCTCAGGGTTGACTCAGCTTTCCATCCTTCCGAGGTGGGTAAAATGAGGACCCGGATTGTTGTTGGGGGCAATATGCTGTAAACCGCTTAGAGAGGGCTGAAAGCCCTATGAAGCGGTATATAAGTCTAATTGCTATTGCTATTGCTATGACCTTGGTTCCCACAAGAAAACTTTTTGTTTTGACTGACAGCTGGTCTATCTACTTGCTCCCTCTCTTCCAAAGTTTGTGGCAACTATGAGGCCGGAAGAAATGGCTCCAACCAGGCTCGCTTCAGAGTTGACAGTGCTCACGCAAGAAAGCAGCGAAAGGAGGTTGCTGTAGACACACTGGAATAAATGCCCCCGTTACTTCCTTGCCCATCCATTCTCCCAATGACTCAGTTCAAGTTTATATATCCAGTGGGCAGTTTTGAATGACTAATTGCTGGAATTAGCTCTACTGTAATTTTAGATTGAACTCTTTCCTCTTTCTGCTTGTCTTTCCCAGTTGTTTTCCCCTGATGTCATCCTCCCAAAATATTCACAGTGTCCGAACAGCAGAAGGCTGGAAGAGAATTTGAGATGGCTCTTCCCTTTTTCTTCTTCATCTTCATGTAAAAAGCAACACTACAAAAAAGCTCCTTCAAATCAGGCTGGAATTGGGGTGCAAAACTGTCAGAGTTGGAAAGGACCTTGGAGGTCTTCTAATCTAACCCCTTGCACAAGCAGGAAATCCTTTACCATTATAGAAAGGTGGCTGTCTAGTCTCTTCTTAAAAGCCTCCAGTGATGGAGCACCCAGAACTTCTGGTGACAAGCGGTTGCACTGGTTAATTGTCCTCACCATTAGGAAATGTTTCCTTACTTTAGGTTGGGTCTCCCTTTGATTAGGTCTGTAGAGATTCTCACTCATCCAGGTCGTGATTGTCCCAAAGGTGCTTTTTTTTCAAAGGCGACTGGACTTTCTTGTTTTTTCTTGGAAGATGTTTCGCTTCTCATCCAAGAAGCTTCTTCAGCTCTGACTGGATGGTGAGGGATGGAAGGATTTATATTCCTTGCTGACGGCTGGTCCTTGGCATCCTTTGAGAGAGTCATTGAGGACACGGGGGTTTCTCTGTGTCCTCAGAAGGGTCACCTGAGTGGTGCAAATGGTTCCTGTAGTCTGCAATTTTTCCTCTGGAAATCCATTCCTCCTCCCACACCATTCAAAGGGTTTTATTCCCAAATTGTGTAGATAAAAGTCTGTAGGATTCTCCATCATCCAGGTCATGATTGTCCCAAAGATGCTTTTTCAAGAGACAACTGGGCTTCCTTTGTTTTTGTTTGAATATGTTTTGCTCCTCATCCAAGAAGCTTCTTCAGCTCTGACAAAGCTAATCTCTTTGATTAGCTTCCATCCATTGTTTCTTGTCCTGCCTTCTAGTGCTTTGGGGAATAATTTGACCCCCCTCTTCTTTGTGGCAGCCCTTCAAATACTGGAATATTGCTATCGTGTCGCCCCTAATTCTTCTTTTCACTAGATAAAGGTAAATGTAAAGATTCCCCTCGCAATTTTGTGCTAGTCGTTCCCAACTCTAGGGGGCAGTGCTCATCTCCATTTCAAAGCCAAAGAGCCAGCGGTGTCCGAAGACATCTCCATGGTCATGCGGCCAGCCTGAGTAAACCCTGAAGATGCATGGAACACTGTTACCTTCCCACCAAAGGTGGTCCTGATTTCCGTGCTTTCAAATTGCTAGGGATTTGAACCGCCGAACTTTCTGATTGACAAGCTCAGCATCTTAGCCACTGAGCCACCACATCCCTCTTTTACTAGATAAGCCATAACAAATTTCATCCTCCTTTTCTGAAAGACCTTCAAAAGATCAAAATACTGACATCACCTTTTATGATCTCATGGTAACAAGCATGCCCAGGATTTTTAAAATACCGATCTAGTGATTTTGTTCAGCTACTGCAACACTGCTGGGATATGTGGATGCGTGTTTCAAGGCTCCTGTTGTCATCTGCTAAATACAGTCCGATGTGAGGCAAGAGAGACATCGAGACATACTTTTTACCTTTTGAGGTTAGGTGTTTAAGCAAGGTCCCATCATTTGTTTCTTTGTTCGGAGACCGTAATGGGATTGTCACTGAAATATCAATCACAAAATTCTACAAAAGAAGATGTAACTCTGAAAGGAGTCTCGTTTTCTTCATTCCCTTGGATAAGAAAAAACTAAATCAAGGTGTTGTTGTTTTTTTAATCTCAGTAGAAAAAAATTCCTCTACTCCACAGATTCCTGTGGAGGCTTTGGTGGTTCATCCCTTTAATGTTTTATTAAATATTCACTATTTTGCTGGAACCCATCTATGGAGGCTTTGAAGGAGACTACCTATGTCTCACCATGGTTTAACTGATTTTCTTACGCTTTAGAGGTTTCAGCTAGATCAAGGGGGTCAAACTCAAGGCCTGTGGGCCGGATCCAGGCTGCCGGCTGCTTAGATCTGTCCTGTGCGGCTGGCCTGGAAATAGGATCAAAGGACCAGCCCATGGTGCCACTGCCGGCCAAAATGGGCCACAGGAGGTGCATGAGGGCTGCCCTGTGGCCCATTTTCAGCCAGCAGAGTGCTCCACGGGTGATGCTGTCTTTAACAGCATCTACCAACTAGAAGTAGGTACTCTCCAAGGTCTGGATGGCTGTTGTTCAGAAGAGCCAAAAACATCTGGCTCTTCACCCAGGTCTTTGATGATTGAGAGCGAGGCCCCCTCGTATCACTGAGTTTGTCATCTTTTATCCCAATCTTTTATATCTGATTGAGTCAAACCCCATAGCAGCTGGGGACTCCGTTGTTGTTAGTTGCAAAGTCATGTCTGACCCATCACAACCCCATGGACAATGTTCCTCCAGGTCTTCCTTGTCCTCTACCATCCCCTGGAGTCCATTTAAGCTCATGCCGGCTGCTTCGGTGACTCCATCCAGCCACCTCCTTCTCTTCCCCCTCCTTCTTCTTTTGCCCTCCATCTTTTCCAGCCTTAGGTGGGTCCTTTAATCTCTACATTATGGAATCGAAGCTATTTGTGCCAAAGTAAATCTCCCTTTGTCTGGAATAGCAGTTTTGAATGCAAAGGGGGGGGGATCCATCTTTAGCCTGTGTCAAATGCCCACCATGGCCACGCTCACCCCAGCCCCACCCACCCCCAACCACATCCCGCCACCACCCCTGGCCCTCCGAGGTCAGACCCAACCCTCAATGAAATTGAGTTTGACACTCCTGAGCTAGATTCTCCTGGTTGCCCCTCCCAAGCAGATTTTTTTTTAAATGACAGGGACTTTAAATTTCTAATGAAGAAAAGTTCCATTAAAAAATTCTGTGCAAGCAAGCAGCATGCCAAATCTCACAGAAACCTCTATGCTGCCCTTGGTTTATTTGTGATCCAGAAGCCACAATTTTCTGTCTTTTGCCCTCCCAGCTCCTGCATAATGAGCAAAGAGATTCCGTTTCAGGGACCAAGAATATCAGTCTGGATCCTTGGAGCCAAGATGCGCCAGTTGGCAGCTTCAGCTGACTAATTTGGCCTCTGTTCTGACTCCTCAATGTGTGCCAGAGGCATTTAGCAGTCCTAAATGATTGTTTTGCATCCGGGAGAATCCCCTCCTGCAAAAGAATCCTGACTGCTGAGTGTCAGAAGGTGCCCGCTCACAAGAACCAGAAATCAGGGTTTCAAGTAATACGCCCATAACAAACAGAACTCCAGGCAAGTAGGTTCCTCAAAGAATAATTTTATTTAACATATCATATGGGCACAAGCTGGTGAAAACCGACTCTGAATACTCCTGCGGTTTTCACCGAATTAAAATAAAAGTTTCTCCCCTTTTCCAAATAATCAGTCACATGGACCAACCAAGGTTCTGTCCGGTTGCCCACTGATGTTGCTCCTCCTCTCTCCAGCCACCTGTGGGAATGTCCTTTGTTCCCAGGAGAAAGTATTTTGTTTTGGCTACAAAACCCCAGCTATCTCTATTCCCCCCTCCCTATCCCTCAGCTCCAGCATGGCAACACTGAAGCTTCAACATGGCTCCGGTCAGCTCAGCTTCAAGGTTGACACCAAATTCATCTGCATTGTACTTTCTCCTTTTTATCTGCTTTCACTGCTACTCTGAATGAGACTGCAAATAATGTGTGATTAAAATGGGATTGCAGGGTGGAACTGATGCTGCATTCAAAATTCACTCTGAATCTCTCTGTATCATACGTTGCAACTATTTTTAAGAAATGGTCAAATGGAATCTTTATATTCAGAAAAGTGAAGAAGGGAGAAAAGGTGGGGAGTGGAGTTTGTTAAAACTCAGAATGAAGGAGAAACATCCTAACAGTGAGAACAAGTTAAACAGCTTTCCTTTAGAAGTTGTGGGTTCTCCATCACTGGAGGCTTTCAAGAAGAGACTAGGAATGGTCTAGGGCAGTGGTCCCCAACCTTTTTATCGCCGCGGACCAGTCAGCCTTTGATAATTTTACCGTGGCCCGCTGAGCGCGTGCAGGGGTGGGGGGGTGTTGTTCGCGACGACACATTGATTGTTCAGTATGGCTAGCATAGATAGCGTAGCACAAACTGCGCCTAAGCAAGGCTACACTACTAGCGCTGTCTACGCTAGCCCTACGTAGCTGCGCAGGCGCTCTTAGGTTTTTTTCAGGAATCGGCCAGCGCTGAAGCGCTGAAAAGGAATGAGAAGGGCGGCGCTGGACACAGGGGGGCGGTGGGCCGCTGGTGACATCAGAGTGCCACCAGCGGTCCAGTAACACCCCTTGTGCCAGTTAGCCCTAATTTGCATCCATAAAGAAACTATGGCCCCCGGCCGCTGCAGCGATCATGGCCCCCGGCCGCTGCGCGGCCCGGTGCCAGGCACTCCACGGCCCAGCACCGGTCCGCGGACCGGGGGTTGGGGATCACTGGTCTAGGGTCTCCTGCTTGAGCAGGGGGTTGGAATAGAAGACCTCCAAAGTCCCTTCCAGCTCAATTCTGATTGAATGATTGATTGATTGATTGAGTTATCAGGGATGTCAAACTTGATTTCATTGAGGGCCACATCAGGGTTGTGTTTGACCTGGGGGGGGTCGTTGGGCATGGCCAGGGTGGGAGTGTTCAGCTTGACATCACTCATGTCAGGGGCACCTGTGATGGTGCGAGTGGAGCTCAGGAGGGCCGTGCGGGGCCCTCCTGACCTCCATTTCCCCTGGCAGAGAGTTGCAGGAGGCCATCGCAACTGAAAGCAGAACTCAGGTGAGCTACACCCGAGATCCGTTTTCCCTGGCAGAGGCACCGTGGGCTGGTCCTTCGCTGTTTCCAGTGTGGCCCCATGTGCCAGATCTAAGCACCCTGTAGGCTGGATCTGGCCCGAGGGCCTTGAGTTCGACATCCCTGCCTTACATGACATGGAGCCCGGTTACTTACAGAACCATCTTTGTCCCATTACATCACCTGGTCCAATGGTGGGATCCTGCCAGTTTAATAACTGGTTGGTGATCGCATGCTTTGTGATCTGCACATGTGCGCGCCATTTTAACAAAACATACCTTCCATGTTAATTCTAGGGAGTAACCTGCTCTTCCCCCTAATCAGCTGAGAGGATATAGGTGAGTAAAGCGCAGGGGTGGGTGCGTGGGCCCACCTGATCAGCAGAGTGAACCAGTTTGCTCCCAGCTGATCGTCGGAGCAACTGGTCTGAACCGGCTGAATCCACCCCTGATCTTGTCCCAACTGATCATGCAGGGGTAGTATGTTAGGGACTCCCTCACTTAAAGAATTTCAACTGGTGGAGTCCATGAAGAAAGCCTTCTTTGCTGTCACCCCCACCCTTTGGGACACCCCCAGAGGTGAGCTTTGAAGTCCTGGCTCTCCAACTTGCTTGGGGCTCATAAGTGAGCATGCAACCTTAGCGTTAGTTAGTTCCTTGAAGGCCCTCTCTCCACCTTTTTAACTTTCGACTTTTTAAACTGTTTTTTTAAAATCAGATTTAATAATTTGTGTCTGGAACTCTGCACTCCAAAAATAGCTCTATTCGGTGGATAAGACGCACCTGTCATGTTTTTGAAAGATGCCCTAATTGATTCATGAGCTTCAAGCCAAGTTTCAAAAGAAAACCAGTCATTTATTAAGAGCACCATTTTGGCAATACCCCATTGCAGTCACATCTAAGCCTCATTTGAATTATAGCTGAACTTTATCCCTGTTTCCTCCCTCCCTTCAATCTGTGTCACAAATCACATTCCCCAATGAGGTGCACCCCTCACAAGCCTGCTGTAGTAATCTGAGATGCGACTCTAGCTGAAGGTATGAAAGGAATGCGCTCCCCCCCCCCTTTCCTCACCATGGCAACTTTAGGAGTTGACAGTACCAACATTTCCACACTGCTTTAGGCAGGGGAAAGGTGCGTCTTATACTCCGAAAAATATGGTAAATAAATATGGCCTGGCAATTTGCTCATTATTAATACTGGCAGTTCTTGACTTATGACCACAGTTGAGCCCAAAATGTCTGTTGTTAAGTGAGACATTTTGTTAATTGGAAGAGCCAAGGTGGCGCAGTGGTTAAATGCAGCACTGCAGGCTACTGCTAGATCAGCAGGTCAGCGGTTCAAATCTCACCGGCTCAGGGTTGACTCAGCCTTCCATCCTTCCGAGGTGGGTAAAATGAGGACCCAGATTGTTGGGGGCAATATGCTGACTCTCTGTAAACCGCTTAGAGAGGCCTGAAAGGCCTATGAAGCGGTATATAAGTCTACTGCTATTGCTATTGCTATTGCTATTAATTGGACTTCGCCCCATTTTACAACCTTTCTTGACACATTTGTTGAGCGAATCCCTGCAGTTGACAAGTTGGCAACCCAGTTGTTAAGTGAATCTGGCTTCCCCACTGACTTTGCTTGTCAGGAGGTCGCAAAAGGGGATCACTTTGACTTTGAGACACAGCCACGGTCACAAACACGAGCCAGTTGGCAAGCGTCTAAATTTTGATGACATGATCGTGGGGATGCCACAATGGTTATAAGACACATTTTCAATGCCATGGTAACTTTGAGCAGTCACTAAATGAATTGTTGTAAATCAAGGATTACCTGTAACACCTTTGTAGCAGTTAGCACCCACCCAACTCCTAGAACAGTGTTTCTCAACCTTGGCAACTTGAAGATGTCTGGACTTCAACTCCCAGAATTCCCCAGCCAGCATTCGCTGGCTGGGGAATTCTGGGAGTTGAAGCCCGGACATCTTCAAGTTGCCAAGGTTGAGAAACACTGCCCTAGAAGAATGAAATATTTTGAGAAATGTTAAAAAGGCAGAATATTATATTTCCCATGAGGAGGAATGGAGAAACATGCTCTTGGAGACAGAAAGCAACCCCCACCTTCTTTAAAAGCCCTCAGCAGATGCCAGCACTTCAGAGATAAAAACCTTACTAAGAACTGGATAGCTCTACCCATAAGTAAATGCCCTCACTCAAGATCCAACACAGGGCAAACCATTAAGCCAAAATAGGAATTATTGCATCACCCTCAGAATTTCATTGTATTTATTTTGTACAATGACAATAAAGACTATATATAAAGAAATGTCAACCAAACATAGCTCAGACAAACATCTAGGATTTGTACTTTGCCTATAGAGCCAGCTATGAACCTTACCTAACCCCTACATGGCCCCATGGGAGTCTGACAACAGCCAATAGAATACATGTTCTTGCACAGGAACAGGAAGCTCATGTGCAAAGTCCAAGAGAAGGTATAAAAAAACCCTCATTCTCAATTCTATGTGGTCAGCTGCACCAGAATCAGAACCCATGTGGTTCTGTTCATCAGTAAATGGACCCTCTTTCCAATCAGCTTCCATTTTGTCTCCAGTGTGTTTCTCCCGATTTGGAACGGAACCAGATGGGTATTTCTTCCCACACCTTCAAATCAAAATTCCCACTAGTGGATCTCTTTTGGGTGCTTTGGAAACGGGGGTCCTGAAAAAGAGAAGACTCCTACTGTACTGTCATTCCATCCTTCATCCAAGGATGCAGGAGGACCATGAAGGATGGAGATGTCAGGCACCATGTGTTTGGAGGTCAAGCAATCAAGTGTCAGGGTTCCAAATAGCATCCAAAAGTCAATCAGAGTCCAAGGCAAAGCATTGCTCAAAGTTCCCATTTATGAAGAGAGCCATGTTGGCACTTCTGGGAAAACCTGAATCTGAGCTTCCTGGTTTTCCCCACCCAGTTGGAAGTTCAATATCTTGCCCCCACACCCACCAGTCCATCCCATGGTCCAATCTCCCACTGCCACGCTAGCAGTTCCACCCCTCCAGTTCAGGTGCAGAGGTGCAAAGACAAAGGATGACCTTGGCTTTCTATAAAGAATTTAGTTATGGCTACTTAGTATATAACTCCGTACAATCCCCCCTCCCATTTCCCCACAATAAAAAATGCATAGTAGAATAATAGACAGTGTGGCAGGCCAAAGATCCAAAAGAAAAGATGGCTACAGGCCTGACATCAAGTTCTGCCCCACAGCCACATTTTGTTCCATATTGTTTCCACCTCTCACACAGTCCCCCGTTCAACAGGTTACGCGCCAAGCAATCTTCTGCAGGTGGGGATTTTGTGCTGTATTTATTGATTACGGCTTGATCAAGAGTGTTCAACCTATTAAACCCTTGTTCTTGAGGAGCACAGACCCGAGAGGAAGGAGCCTGCTTAGGAATGTGGGAAACAGGCAAGAGGCAATTTAAAGCACCGGTTTAGTTCAAAGGCCTTTCCATTTTGCTCCAAATCCTCATTTGAATTGTGAAATCAACCCACTTGGCTCCACAATTTGAACAGAGAGGCGCGTGGTGTCTGCACAGAAAAGTTGATTGGACTGCCATTTCAATTTGACGGTGCCTGATTTGATCTGATATGTCAAACTGAATAAGCGATTCAATTCTGCTCCAAGGAAAGGTTTTGCTTAGCAAGGCAGCATCTCACCAGCTGTCTTTCAGCCGCACAAGCCATCCCACGTTACTGGTGATTTTGGATAAAAATGCATCTGAACTTTAGCAAATGCAGCCTCCAGTTTTGGTCACCAGACTATAAAAAAAGAGATTGAGATTCTAGAAAAAGTGCAGAGAAGAGCAACCAAGAGGATATGGGGACTGGAGGCTAAAACATACGATGAGTTGCAGGAACTGGGCCTGGCTAGTCTGGAAAAGAGAAGGACCAGGGGAGACAGGATAGCAATCTTCCAATATTTGAGGGGCTGCCCCAGAGAGGAAGTCAAGCTATTTTCCAAAGCACCTGGAGGCCAGACAAAGAATAATGGATGGAAACTGACCAAAGACAGATTCAATCTAGAAATAAGGAGGAATTTTCTAACAGTGAGAACAACCAACCAACGGAACAGAAGTTGCTTTCAGAAGTTGTGGGAGCTTCATTTCTGGAAGCTTTCAAGAAGAGACTGGACTGCCATCTGTCAAAAATGGTGTAGGATCTCTTACTTGGGCAGAGGGGTTGGACTAGATGATCTATAAATCCCTTCCAACTCTGTTAATCTGTGATCTGTCCATGCTTAGTTGTGGCCACTAGAAAATGGATGGAAATGCCGTATCTTTATGAAGATAAACCAGGAGACAAACCAGTAAATAGTACCTGAATGTTTTGCCGCCTAATGCTAAAAAATGGCTACAGGTTTTAGCTGGGGACCACAGCACAATATTCTGAATCAGATTAGTAGTTGACCTGGAAACAGTCACAGTATATGCTAACATAGGTACAGTTTTCAGATGTGCTTTCTAATCAGTATAGATAATATGAAGGTTAAAGTTTCCCTGCCAGCTGTGCGTGTCTCACTCTGGGACAGAATGCTCATCTCTGTTTTTTGGCTGAGGAAGCCAAGATTGTCCGAAGATGACATTTTCCATGCTCATGTTCTGATCCAGCTCCCCAAATATGACAAACCCTCTGCAGTTGAAGCAATTATTCCTTTACCAGGTGCCCCAGCAGCCCACGCAAAAAGTTTCTCTCTCACAGCAGACTATCAGTGGTTGACCTGTGGGAGATGAATAGTTGTCTGCCACATCTATTCATCTCTGCCCCCTGTCTTTTATCCCCAGAGCTAGGGTGTGGCTTTGCTAGCAGCTGTGACTCTTCCTTCCCAAGGACCAGCCCATAGATTTCCACTGCTCTCCTCTCCTCTGCCTTCTGCACATCCGCATGTCAGGCATTGGACTCAGCTGTTCTCTTCCTCATCAGCCACCTCCAGACCTGGGGGCTGTTGACTCTCCATCTGATGGACGGCCCAGGCTCCGCCTCTGTCTCTCTCTCTCTCTGCCAGCTCCATTCCCTCTTCCCCCTTGGAGCTCAGGTTGCTTTGAGGCTGTCCCTGACTCCCATGCCTCCTCCTCCTCCTCCTCCTCCTTTAATTTGGCTGCTGGAGGGACCAGTGGCCAACAGGCCACAACAGGTCTAGCCAGCATGACTATACACCAAAAGCACACAGAATGACTCTGTTACCTTCCCACCAAAATGGTACCTATTAATCTAGTTGCAGGAGCTGGGGCAAGTAAACAAGAGCTCACCCTGTTGCGCGGGCTGTCAGCTCTTCAGTTACAAGCTCAGCATCTTTAAGCACTGAGCCATCATGCTCAGCGATGATAGTAAACCTCTCTGTAAGAACAAACTCATCAATTAAGCTGGTCTAAGACAGCCCAAAATTGTCCAGTGACTTGCCATGGATGACAGTTGACTTGAACCTGAGACTTGTGTCCTACTCCAATTTTAAACCCAATTCCACCTTGGTCCTAGCTAGTTTTTCTGGCCAATTTTTGGGGTGGTAAGTTAAATCAGCGCAATCTATCATTAGTACTTGGATGGACCTATACTTGTTAGAGGAAAATGATAAGTGTGTCCATGCAGTCACTGGGAATCAGGCTGGATTCAAGGAAACTTTAGTTCTTTATCTGTTAACTTTTCTCGTAAACCTAGTCCATCATTTACACTTCCAAAAATTTTGTGAACTGGAAAATAAATTAAATTCAGTAAACAGTTCAAGTGGGTTGAATGAGTCCCAATTTACTACAGGTAGTCCTCCAAAGGGACACGGTGGCTCAGTGGCTAAGTTGCTGAGCTTGACGATCGGAAAGGTCGGCAGTTCGGCTATTCGAATCCCTGGTGCCGCATAATGGAGTGAGCTCCTGTTACTTGTTCCAGCTTTGTAAGCATGTAAAAAATGCAAGTAGAAAAATAGGTACCACCTTTGGTGGGAAGGGAACAGTGCTCTGTGCGCCTTCGGCGTTGAGTCATGCCGGCCACATGACCACGGAGATGGCTTTGGACAGCGCTGGCTCTTCAGCTTTGAAACGGAGATGAGCAGCCCCCCCTAGAGTCAGAAATGACTAGCACATATGTGCGAGGGGAACCTTAACCTTTAGTCCTCAAATTATGACCACCATTCAGCCCAAAATGTCAGTTGTGAGTTTTGCCCCATTTTATGACTTTGAGTCACTACAGCTGTTAAGTTAGCAATACGATCATTAAGTGAAACTGGTTGATTGATTGATTCCGCTTGTCAGAAGGTCTCAAAAGGCGATCACATGATCCCGGAACCGTCATAAATGTGGGGCAGTTGCCAAGAGTCCCAATTTTGATCACGTGACTGTGGGGCTACTGCAACGGTCATAAGTAAGAAAAAATACATTTTTTTCAGTGCTCTTATAAGTTTGAATGGTCACTAAATGTCACCAGAGGTGGGATTCAAATAATTTGTCAACCGGTTCTCTGCCCTAATGATTTATTCCAAAATCCAGTTCACCAAACTGGTCAGAAAGTTAACAACCGGTTCTCCCGAAGTGGTGCAAACTGGCTGAATCCCACCAATGGTTGTAACTCAAGGACTCCCTGTATGTGTCTCGATTGGAAAAGAAATTCTGGTTTCCTTTCCTATTTGTTAAACAAATTCCCTTTAAGCAGGTAAATTTCCCAGTCGTATGGCTTCATTTGGTTAATCAGACAGAAGGAGCAAAAAGCGTATAACCTGCCAGAATTAGGCAATTTGTGTTGATTAGTAGATTATCATCTGAAGGAAAAAATGAGAGAGAGAGGCAGCCAAAGCACAGCTGAAGAGATTGCAAGCTCTGTGTTTACTCTTTTGATCAACGCATCTGTTTCCTTCACGACAAAAGAGAATCTTTTTTGAAAAAAGCTTTTTATTTTTATTTCTCATACATACAATCTCATAACTATCATTAATAATATGTGTTATCCTTTAACATTTCTAACAACCTTTCTCCCCCTAAGTTTAAAAATATAATCAAGATTGCTTTCCTACCATCCCGTACACCCATCTTACTTTACAACAACCTTACTTCTTCCTTCCTTCTCTCCCTTCTTCCTCCCCCTTCTTCTTTCCTCCTCTCCTTTCCCTCCTCTCCTTCCCCTTCCTCTCCCCCACTCCTCCCCTCTTCTTCAATGTTCCTTCTATTTTTTTTCAGCATTATAAGGTGGTACTAACATGTGATTGTCTTTCTATCCCTCTGTTAATGCAGCCTGGGAGTGGATTGGCTTTCGGATGGCTTATGTTTAAGTGAGTGTCTGCTAGGATTCCTAGATTCCTCTCACTGTGAACTGCTGTTGAGCCAAGTTCCACCTTTTCTATACCTGTACATGCCCCAAAACATATTCATGCCTGGGACAATTCTCTGAGACTCTAGAAGAGACAGGAGAGGCGACCAAGGAGGCCTTGTTGGAGGCCAACATTTCTTCCAGCCATGGCTAGAGAAGGATGTGTTGTTTTTTGTTGGCAAAGGACGCCCCCTCCCTCATTTAATTCTCATACCCTGAATGTAGTGTGCACTGTAGCCTTCACTGGGAGGAATTGGCCTTTCTCCTTTCCTCTCCTTTCATTTCCCTTCTCCCTCCTTCTCTCCTTTTCTCTCCTTCTTCCGAAACTCTCTCTTTTTCATATGCAGCAAATTCTGGA
This sequence comes from Thamnophis sirtalis, assembly GCF_051295495.1. Taxonomy (NCBI): domain Eukaryota; kingdom Metazoa; phylum Chordata; class Lepidosauria; order Squamata; family Natricidae; genus Thamnophis; species Thamnophis sirtalis. Next base: position 25,981,461 of record NW_028261382.1, read on the forward strand.
TGACAACAAGGGATGAAATCCAGCAGGTTCTGGAGACCCGGTAGTGGAAATTTTGAGTAGTTCAGAGAACTGGCAAATACCACTCTGGCTGGCTGCAGAGTGGGGAGGGAATGACCACTGGCTTACCTGAAGGGTTCTTTTCTGTACGCTGTGAGGAGAGTCCAAGCATGGGTTAAATTCTGCCTGACTGCCCTGGACTGAATTGAAAGATCTTTAGCCACGCCTCCTCTTCTGGCTCCTCAGATTCTTTCTATGAGGGCATGGACCTGTAACTCTGTTCACAAGTGGTTCCATTGAATCTGTTATTAGTTCAAGTCAAATAGATTGCACAGGTCAAATTCGGAAACGAAAGTCACAAATCCACATCAAGTAAGCCCAAATCAGATACAAATGGAAGCTGTGAGAGAGAGACCCTGGGGTGGGGTTGGACTCTCCTCGCAGCGTACAGAGAAGGACCCTTCAGGTAAGCCAATGGTCATTTTTCTGTATGCTGCTTGGAGAGTCCAAGCATGGGACATACCCAAGCTAAATGTCACTAGGGCGGGAAGAATGTGATTCAATGATCTCTCCAGAGGCATGGATACCCTGAAGGACCCGTCTCCCAAACGCTGCTTCCGCTGACGCAAACTTGTCCAATTTGTAAGCTCTAACAAATTGGGATGGTGAGGCCCATGTAGCCGCTCTGCAGATCTCTTCTATGGGCGCTTGGGTGGCCCAGGCTGCTGTGGACACGGCACTCCTTGTAGAGTGGGCTGTGATTCGATGTGGTACCTGTCTAGACTGGAGCTGATAGGCAAGGGCGATGCAAGCACGCAACCATCGGCCGATGGTGGTAGAGGTGACTTTGCACCCCATGGTAGCAGGTTGAAAGGAAAAAAAAGCGATTCTGATCCAACCAAGAGTTGACCTTCAGGAGGAACGAAGGATCTAAGCAGAGAACGACCCTGTCCAGATGTATGACATACAAGTCCTCCCTGACTGACAAGGCCGCTATCTCCAAAGTCCTAGGTGCCGAGGTGATCACAGTCAGGAATACTGTCTTGAAGGTTAGGTGCTTCAGGTCACAGGTGCGAATGGGCTCAAACGGAGACTCAACCAGAGCCTGGAGTAACACATTCAACTCCCAGGTCGGATATCGATGAACAACCGGGGGCCGCAAGTTGGAGGCTCCCTTCAAGAAGCTGCGAACCTTGGAATGACGTGCTAGGGTTAGATGGTCACTGGGAGCAAGGACGGTAGACAGCACCACCACTTGGCAATGAAGCATGTTTGCTGCCAGCCCCTGATCCAATCCATCTTGCAAAAAGTCCAAAATTTGCGGTATAAAGGCGCAAGTGGGGTTTATCTGCCTAGGTACACACCATTTTGCGAATGCCGCCCAGGTGGCCTCGTAAATTCTGGTAGTTGATGGTTGACGCGCAGCCTGGATGCTTTGGATGACCTTGGAGGAGAGCCTGTCCCTCTCTAGGAGGTCCCTCTCAAGTGCCAGATGGCCAACTGCAACCATTGGGGCTCCGGATGTGAGAGAGCCCCCTGTCTGAGAGAGACCTCCCCTGGAGGAATCCTCCATGGCTTGTTGATGGAGAGGCTCATGAGGTCGGCAAACCAGGCCTGTCTGGGCCAGAATGGTACTACGAGAATTACCTCCACCTGTTCTCTTAGAATCTTGTGGATGATGCTGGGAAGGAGAGGCAATGGTGGAAACGCGTAGAGCAGGCCGGGTGGCCAGTGGCAAAGAAGGGCATTGACTCCCTCTGCTGTTGGAGACTTGTACCTGGAGAAGAAGCGAGGGAGGTGAGTGTTCTCCGGGATGGTGAACAGGTCGACTGAAGGGCGGCCAAACCACTGTGTGATCTTGAGGAAGAGGTCCGGGTGTAGGTGCCACTCCGAGTGATCGATTGTTGCCCTGCTCAACCAATCCGCCTGGACATTGCTCACCCTGGAGATGTGCTCTGCTGGAAGAGACAATAGATGCTTCTCCGCCCACTTCCCCAGGCGCTCTGCCTCTGCCATGAGGGACTTGGAATTAGTTCTCCCCTGGTGATTGACATGTGCCTTGGTGGCCACATTGTCTGTTAACAGCATCACGTGCTGGCCTTGGATGGTCGTCTGAAAGTGAGGGAGAGCTAGTCCCGCCGCCTTTAGCTCCAGCCAATTTATGCTGTGCTTGATATCGCTGTCGGACCACCCGCCTTGGGCGACTTGATTGTCCAGATGTGCCCCCCATCTGAAAAGGCTGGCGTCCCTGGTGATGATTAGGCAATTCAGCTCGTAGAAGAGATTGCCCTTGGTCAGTGCAAGAGAATCCCACCACCTCAGGGACTGTTGGACCTTGAGGGGAACCGGGATCGGGGAAGGGGAGTTGCTCTTCTTGGCCCTTTGGTGGGATAGAAGGCACCATTGCAATTGTCGTGAGTGCAGCCTCGCCCACGGTACTATCAAGAGGCAAGAGATCATCTTGCCCAGCAGTTTCGACAGCAGGACTCTATGATTTCTATGATGGCACCGAGATGCAGCAACCTGGTGGTGGGAGTGAGATGGCTTTTGTCCATGTTGATGGAGAACCCGTGGTCTTGCAGGGCTCTCATGGTCACCTGGAGGTCTCGGACTGCTTGCTGGCGGGACAATGATTGTATGATGTCGTCGTCCAGCTATGCTTGAAGTCTCACTGGACGTGACCTCAGGGATGCTTCCATGGCTGCCAGAATCTTTGTAAATGTCCTGGGGGCCGATGAAAGGCCGAATGGTAGTGCTCGGTATTGATAATGCGTTCCTGCATAGTGCAGTATCAGGAACCTGCAGTGGGCCTTGCGAACAGGGATGTGATCTACTGATGTTAGTAGATCCCCAGGCCTGATGCAGCTCAAAATTGACTGGAGAGGCTGCATTTTGAAGTGTTTGTATGCTAGATGGTAATTTAGTCTTTTGAGGTCTAATATCCCCCTCCACCCTTTACAAACGGTGTTAGTATTTCACTTGAACTTGATTGTATCCCTCTGTTAATGCAATTTAGGATTGCACTGGCTTTTTTGACTGTCTCTGCAAGATCCCTCTCACAGTTACTGCTATTAAGCTTGGTTTCCCCCAAGTCTATATGTGTCCTTTTGGTTTTTCTTGCCCAAGTGTATTATTTTACTTTTCTCTACATTGAATTTTATGGCTCTGCCTGAATCCTGCCTGATTTCAATTACATACTTTTCTCAAGCTCTTCCATCTGGCTTCTGGTAGACTTAACTGCCTTTCTAAGCTATTCTGGCACCAGGGGGGAGAATAGATTGGATTCCCCAGTGGAAACTCAATACAAGCTGGGCCCAGAAGGGATTCTCCCATGAGATCGTGGGAGAAAGAAGTACCAGACTAATCAAGCCATTGCCACCCACAAGATGGGATCTGTGTAAGCACATCCATCTCCACCAGCTCAAAGCATTGAAGGCATTTATCAATGACAGCCAAGTTTGTGCCAACCGCCATCTCAGAAGAAACAGGGCTCAGCATGTTGAGTGTCAAGGTTTTTGATTAGGTAAGGGATGTACAGAAGGGACCATTCAGTGAGTTTGTCTTTTCTGCCTTCAAGATTATATTTACAGATTCTGCACATCCTTATTCATCTAGCCTACAATCGTTTCTGAGACTCTCTATGGAAGTAACTCAACAAGCTGAACTTTGCTTCTCTACTCAGACCACAAAGGTCACCACGGTGCTACCCTCAGCCAAGGCCTTAACAGTCTAATAAATCTGTAGAAATGGAAATATTTATTGAGTGGCAAGTGACAAGCAGCTCTTTCCCTGACTATTGTCTCTTTCATAAGAGAGCAAAAATTGTATCTGAAACAGCAAGAATATTTTAGATCAGGCATGGCTTGGAGAAGAGCTCCCTGCTGCCCGAAAATATGACATGTCCTGAAAATAAGGCCATGTCAATTTTTGGGCGGTGGGCAAAAATATAAGCCCTCCCCCCAAAATAAGCCCAGTGGACAACACGGCTTGGTGCCTTTGGAATGCCGCTAGGTTGGTGAGTGGCGCTCTGCCCAGCTGGAGGAGGTTGCCAGGTGGCTGCTCTCTTGCGAGCAGGCTCCCAAAGAACCTGGCTCCAAAATAATAAGCCCCTTACCCTGATAATAAAGCCAAGGCCACATTTCAGGGGTCAAAAGAAAATAGGACCCTGTCTTATTTTCGGGAAAACACAGTATTTTTTCTAAGGCTCGTGCCTCAAAATGCAAATTTTCAATGAGACAAACCAAGACAGGAAGATCATTCAATCAGAATAGAGCTGGAAGGGACCTTGGAGGTCTTCTAGTCCAATCCCCTGATCAAGCAGGAGACCCCCATTCTATTTCAGATAGCTGTTTGTCCAGTCTCTTCTTGAAAGCCTCCAGTGATGAGGTACCCACAACATGTGAAGGCAAGCCATTCCACTGGTTAATTGTCCTCACTGATAGAAAATTTCTCCTTAATTCCAAGTTGCTTCTCTCCTTGATTAGTTTCCATCCATTGTTTTTATCCCTCGTCTTCAGGAGCTTTAGAGGAGGTTGATCCCCTCTAATTTGTGGCAGCCCCTCAAATAATGAAATACTGCTATCATGTTCCCCCCCCCCCCAGTCCTTCTTTTCTTTAGATTGGCCATACTCAATACCCAACTCCTGCAACTGTTCTTCATATGTCTCCATGCCTTTAATCATCTTACTTTCTCTTCTTTGCATTTTTCCAAAGTCTCAACATCTTTTTTGTAATGTGGTGACCAAAACTGGATGCAGTATTCCAGGAGTGGTTTTACTAAGGATTTATAAAGTGGTACTAGTACTTCACATGATTTGGATTCTATGCCTCCGTTTATACAGCCCAAGATTGTATTAGCTTTTTTGGCTGCTGACTCATGTTTAAGTGATCGTCCACTAGGACCCAAGGTCCCTCTCACAGTCACTGTTTTTGATTCAGGTTTCGCCTAATCTGTACTCTTATCTTTGATTTTTCCTGCCCAATTGTAAAATCTCGCTTTTCTCCGCATACAATGTCATGTTGTGGCATTGTTCAAGTCTGTCTACATATTTTTGGATCCTGAGCTTGTCTTCTGGAGTGTTGGCTATTCTTGCCAGCTTAGTGTCATCCGCAAATTTGATTAGTTCCCCTTATATTCCCCTTCTAAATCATTTATGAAGATATTGAAGGGTACTGGGTTTAAAATGGAACCTTGGGGTTCTGTCCACTGCTTACTTCCCTCCATGTAGACATAGTACCATTAAGGACTACTCGTTGAGTACAGTTAGTCAGCCAGTTACAAATCCATCTGGTGGTGAGGCTGTCTATCCCACTATTTTTTAGCTTATGAAGAAGTAAGTTGTGGTCTAACTACTTTATCCAATACTTTGCTGAAGTCTAAGTATACTACGCCCATTAGCACAATTTATTAGAATATTTACTACTAGATATTAGATCATTTAGTACTATTTGTGAAAATATTCTGATAAAAGGGATTCCTCTCATTCAAAGAGAGAAACCTGATGCTTAGCTTGCATTCCAAATACAAGTGATTGGACAGGACAAAAGTAACTTCCCCTTTGCATAGGAAATCAGTTACACATAGTCAGACATGTTAGAAAATAGAATAACAGAGTTGGGAGGGACCTTGGAGGTCTTCTAGTCCAATCCCCTGCAGGAAACCCTACCCCATTTCAGACAAATGGCTATCCAACATCTTCTTAAAAACTTTGAGTGTTGGAGCATTCACAACTTCTGGAGGCAACTTCTGTTTCACTGATTAATTGTTCTAACTGTCAGGAAATTTCTCCTCAATTCTAAGGTTGCTTCTCTCCTTGATTAGTTTCCACCCATTGCTTCTTGTTCTACTCTCAGGTGGCTTGGAGAATAGTTTGACTTCCTCTTCTTTGTGGCAACCCCTGAGATATTGGAAGACTGCTATCATGTCTCCCTTAGTCCTTCTTTTCATTAAACTAAACATACCCAGTTCCCGCAACCGTTCTTCATATGTTTTAGCCTCCAGTCCCCGAATCATCTTTGTTGCTCTACATATTTGCTAGCCCTAATACCACGCATGTTCATTGAAATGAAGCGTGAGGACAGAAGGGGCATAAATGTTAGGATGTTGATAAGGAAAAATATTGTTTAGAAAGGGACAAACCAAATGCCAATTAGCACTAACCAGCTTTCTCTCATCAGGAAACATTTTCCAGACATTCCCTCCTGTAACTTCTCTTTACAGTTACAAAACATGAGAAATTATCAAGCATACATCAATCCATACAGCAACAAGATAAAAGGTGTTCCTACATTGCAGTCTGTAATGGTTTGATAAGCCCCTATCACCATTTTAAAAGAGAGAAGAATAGATCAAATTAAAATGCAAAGTACAGTAACTAACTAACAGAAGGACACAATCAAGATCAAGGGAAGTGCTAATACCAGTCTATAAAGTCTTAGTAAGGCCACACCTAGAGTTCTGCATCCAGTTTTGGTCACCAGACTATAAAAAAGATGTTGAAGCTCTAGAAAGAGTGCAGAGAAGAGAAACCAGGATGATGAGGGGACTGGACATACGATGAACGGTTGCAGGAACTGGGCATGACTGGTCTAGGGAAGAGAAGGACTAGGGGAGACAGGAGAGCAGTCTTCCAATATTTGAGGGGCTGCCAAAGAGAGGAGGGGATCAAACTATTTTCCAGAGGCAGACAAGGAACAATGGATGGAAACAGATCAAGGAGAGATTCAACCTGGAAATAAGGAGGAATTTTCTGATAGTGAGAACAATCAACCAATGGAACAGAAGTTGCCTTCAGAAGTTGTAGGAGTTTTATCACTGGAGGCTTTCAAGAAAAGACTGCACTGCCATCAGTCAGAAATGGCGTAGGGTCTCCTGCTTGGACAGGGGGTTGGACTAGATGACCTACAAAGTCCCTTCCTACCCTGTTCATCTGTTTAGACAAAACTATGTTAGTTAAGAAGTACAACAATATTACAAAATCCATGCCAGGCGCCCCCCCCCCTGCTGAAAACAGCAAGGAGGGCTTGTTATATTTGATGCATACATTTGACGTCTTTTCAGCAATTTTCACCACATTATTTTCACTGTCTAATGAATTGTTATGTCTAGATCAAACTACTTCATCTTAGCGTCCCCAGGACTCCAATTCCACAGCTAGTAAGTTGGGGGAATTCTAGAATTTGGCCCAGGATGACAGAAAGAGCACCATAAAGCACAAAAAAGCCATTTGGTTTCTTTTAATAATTGGTTGCATTTGAACTATGGACTGGATGAAGTGCAAAGAAATCGGTGCTTCGTGAAAAAACAGGAGGAAACGAGAGTGGAGTTTGAACGCTACAACCAAGTTCTACCACAAGCAAATCAACCCTCCTTGAGGCTGGTGGTGAAATTTCCTGTATTGGGAGGCCCACCCCTGGGTCAAAGCCCAATGAGAAAAGAAAAGAGAAAAAGAGAAAAGATATGAATATTTCATATTCCTTAAAAAAAAAGGCGTTGACATTTTGCTGGATTGTTTCAATTAGCACCTCAAGGCTCATTCTCCTGCAAATAAGAAAATAGCTAATCATAATGCTTTATTAATCCATTTTGCAGGAGAAATTTATACACGGGCATCCATGCAGCCCCCTGCTGCACTCTTTATTAGCTATAAATGATAGAGCAATTGCTATTGATTATTAAAAGAGAACTACATACATCTGAAAATGAGCCACAAGCGATCTCAAGGAAGGTCAGAGGTACAAAAGATGGCTTAAGCAGTCAAAATGTTTTATATTTTTAGAAACAATGACAGGTAGTCCTTTATTTATTTATTTTAATTTTAGGAAATTTATATTGCCGCCTATTCGCACATGGTGACTCAAGACGGCTTACAGGAATATAAAAACTTCATATATATAAAACAATAAAACTAACAAAAGATAATTGTCACATAGTAAATTAATGAACGTGGTGGCTCAGTGACTAAGACGCTGAGCTTGTTGATCAGAAAGGCCAGCAGTTCGGCGGTTTGAATCCCTAGCACCGCGTAACGGAGTGAGCTCCCGTGACTTGTCCCAGCTTCTGCCAACCAAGCAGTTCGAAAGCGCGTAAAAAATGCAAGTAGAAAGATAGGGATAATCTTTGGTGGGAAGGGAACAGCATTCTGTGCGCCTTCGGCATTGAGTCATGCTGGCCACATGACCACAGAGACGACTTTGGACAGCACTGGCTCTTCAGCTGTGAAACGGAGATGAGCAGCGCCCCCTGGAGTCGGGAATGACTAGCACGCATCTGCGAGGGGAACCTTTACCTATAAATTAATAAAATAATATAATAACTCCCAGGGTGGGAGTGACAACAAATCACACCTGCCATTTTATGGACTCCATACCACTCTGCATTCGCCAGGCCCACTGGCAGATCTCGACTTACACCGCTTTATTTAGTGACCATTCAAAGTTACAACAACACCGAAAAATGTGACTTATGACCATTTTTCACAGTTACAACCTTCTGACAAGCAAAGTCAAAGATTCCCTTAACAACCAGGTTACTAACTTAACAACTGCAGTGATTCATTTGACAATCGTGGCAAGGAAAGTTGCAAAATGGAGCAAAACTCACGTCACACATTTTTCACTTAACAACATGAATTTGGGACTCAGTTGTGGTCGTATGTTGAGGGCTGCCAGTAATGGATCTTTTGAAAGGAGTCTTCCCTTCGCAATGGTCAGGATTTTGATTTTTTCTGGATACAATTTTCTTTCACAGCCACTTTTTTCTCCTTCGAGAGAAATTTAAAAGGGTTGCAAGCAATGTTTCCCAAAATTACCTTTCAAATCTCTTAGATATAATGATGTGTGTGTGTGTGTGTGTGTGTGTGTGTGTGTGTGTGTGTGTGTGACAGAGACAGACAGAGAGAGATATTCTGCATCCAGTTTTGGTCACCATGATGTATATTAATTAATTAATTCATATACTATACTAGCTGATAATCCGGCATTGCCCGAGTATTTATTTATCCTCATCTTGTATTAGACAGGAAAAGCCCTGATTTCGATGACAATTAAAATAGTTACAAATGTGCCCCCAGAAGTGACAAGAAAAGTGATACCCCTTAATTTCTAATGTTGGATTTTCCCCCTTACCAGGGAGTCCCCTCGTGGAGTACTGTGAAGCCATTACCATGATGACTCCACTGTGCTGTACAGTAGAAGCCATTTTAAGGCACAACAGGCTTAACAGAACACACATTGTGAGGGGTATCAGGGGTGTCTTACCTCCACAGTATTTGTTGCCAGAGAGTAAGTCATCTGCGTATCGAGTTGAAATTGCTCAAGGCGTTCCAGAGTTATGCTGGAACACACCACACACAGTCATATGTGTGTGTGTGTGCGTTTGTTTGTGTGTAGATTAATACAATCATACAACACACATAACACCAACCTAGCCACCTCCAGATATCCAGTGTGGCAGTTTAATTCAATAATGAAAAGAGTGACATCGTGCCTGCCATGCAGTCCTGTAAGACCAGCAGGCTGGATCTGATGAGCAGATTGTGGCTTTTGGTCTGGGGTGACTCCAAAGGACCTTCCGTGGGTCCAATGGGGCTGGGATCAGGAGGAGGGGAGCCTTTGCAGGAATGGAGAATTTAGAGCCCCCTGGTTCCTACAATTTCAAGGTCACGCCCTGATCTTCTCACTTTCTACAACCTGGCTGTAAAGGTCATACTTTTTATTGGCAACATTTTCCTTATAAAGGTAAAGGTTCCCCTCGCATATATGTGTCAGTTGTTCCTGACTCTAGGGGGCGCTGCTCATCTCCGTTTCAAAGACAAAGAGCCAGCGCTGTCTGAAGTCGTCTCTGTGGTCATGGTGGCCAGCATGACTCAACGCCGAAGGTGCACAGAATGCTGTTCCCTTCCCACCAAAGGTGGTTCCTATTTTTCTACTTGCATTTTTATGTGCTTTCGAACTGCTAGGTTGGCAGAAGCTGGGACAAGTCACAGGAGCTCACCCTGTTACGTGGCGCTGGGGATTCGAACCGCTGAACTGCCGACCTTTCTGATCGACAAGCTCAGCGTCTTAGCCACTGAGCCACCGTGTTTTCCTTATAGATTTTATAGATTATATTTTCCTTATAAATCTCCACAAATATATAATTTGTGACTGCTTACTCAGTGCTCTTCTGCTGCTCGTTCATGAGAAGCCTGTGACCACCACAATTTTTGTGCAGGCCAATAAAATAGTGTGTGTGTGAGTGTGTGTTTGTGTGTGTGTTGCCATGTCCTTTGATTCTTTTTCTTTAAGCGAGTATTGTTGCATCCAGGACTGCAACTCTGCAATTCCTTTCCAGGGTGGGCTTTAAAAAACAGCCCCCCTTGTTTTCTTCCCTCTCTCTTTTTTTCCACTTAATTCAGCCTGCAATTTCTTTCTCCAAAAGAGAAAAAAATGTAGTGCATTTTCTTATTAGTAGAGAGAATCTCAGCCCTTTTTCACAGCTTCTTCTACTACTAACAAAAATTTCCCCCCATCACCTCCCTTTTCTGGAATAGATTGTTCCAAAAATAATAATGATAATGAAGCGCGCAGGAAGAGTTATGAAACAGGGCCACAGCACTCTCTACTGATGAAGAAAACACTGCAGCTTCCCCCCACAAATAACAGCCTAGCATCCAAAAAGTAATAGCAATTCTATATTATTAATAAGCTTAAAGAGAAAGCATATGCTGGAAAATAATGCAATGAAGTCCATTTTTTCTTCTTCTGCTTGACTGGATTTATTTTATCTTTTTACCTTGTGTTTACATTATTTTTTGGTCAAAGCAAAATGGATGAAAGCAATCAGAGGAAGATAATACGGTCAGAAGCACCAGCTCTAAATCCATTAACTGGCCCTGGAAGTCTTCCTCAGAGAGAAGCTGTCAGACATGATAGCGTCTTCCAATATTTGAGGAGCTGCCCCAGAGAGGACGGGGGTCAAGCTATTCTCCAAAGCACTTGAAGGTCAGACAAGGAACAATGGATGGAAACTGACCAAGGAAAGATTCAACCTGGAAATAAGGGGGAATTTCCAATCCACCCATGGAACAGACGTTGCCTTCAGAAGTTGTGGGAGCTCCATCACTGGAGCCTTTCAAGAAGAGACTGGGCTGCCATCTGTCAGAAATGGTGTGGGGTCTCCTGTTCCGGCGGGGCATTGGAGTAGATGACCTACAACCATGATGGGAAATCTATGGCACACGTGCCAGAGCCCTTTCTGTGGGCACATGCACTCTCGCCCCAGCTCAGCCATCGTTGGGGTTTGTGATCAGCTGGTCAGGTTTCCAGTGTTCTTCCGGTTTGGGCACTTTGTGCCTAAAAGGTTTGCCATCCCTGACCTACAAGGTCCCTTTCAACTCTGTTAATCTGTATCTGATCAGATCTGCTTGGCTTGGCTTGGTGGTGGGAGCCTGACAGGCATCCTGCCATAAAAGGAAGTGGGGGTGGGATGGATGAAAGGGGGAAGGATGAAAAGGCAATAAAGTTTTGTGTGTACTTGGTAGGAAATCAGGGGGGGGGGGATGACAGGTGAGAAGGACCAGAGCTCCGGTTGGCTGGAAACGGACTGGTCACGGGGTGAGGGATGGTTAAATCTACACCTTAGTTTTGTATCTATTGAGCGCAGTAATTTCAGATCTGGATTGACTTTCCTGCAACCAGTGACGTGCAGGCAGGGGAGGAAGGGGAGGCAGGGCCTCACCACTGTCATCATGAAAAGAAAAAAGAAAAATAAAAGGGAAAAGGCTGAGGTGGTTGCTGCCAGAGTCACAGTGGATGACTCTGCTTAGTGCTTAACTGTTTTAAAAAGCCTCTTAAAAAGCGCCCTCTGCAGGAGGAGGCGGGAGAACCACGTGCCTCCTTCAGTCTATCTTTATGATCACTTGAGCAGAGTTAAGCAAGGGTTAAAAGGCGAAAAATTCTTTATGTAGATGAGGCACGTGGTTCTCTCGCCTCCTCCTGCAGAGGGCACTTTTTTTAGAGGCTTTTTTAAAAAAAAGTTAAGCAGAGTCATCCATTGGAGGCTCTGGCAGCAGCTAACCCAGCCTGACCTCAGCAGCTCTTGCCTTTTTCTTTTTACATTTTTTACATTTTCATCCTGGCAGACAAGAGGAGAGTTATCCTCTGTGAAACAGCTGGAAAATGCATGTGGGTCGGAGGGAGGGAGGAGGAATTCAAAATTATTATAATTTGTAAGTAATTGTTATTTGTATTATTATAAGTAATTTTTTTTTATGTGTGTGTGTGTTTTACCCACCTCTGCTGGTGTGTGGGCTGCCACTTTTTTTTTACTTTTTATTTTTTAAAGTCATGCCGCCACGCCCGCCCATAGAGGGCTTTTGGGGCTGGGGCTTCGGGACTTTGCCGGGGCTTCGGGGACTTTAAAGCCATGCCGCCGCACCCGCATAGAGGGCTTTTGCCCCGGGGCTTCGGGGCTTCGCCAGGGCTTTCCGAAAGCCCCGGTGAAGCCCCGCCGCTGGCAGACATAGGGCAGCTTTTGCCCGCTTGCCTCACCAGCGATAAACCTCACCGCACATCACTGCCTGCAACCAACATCCTTAGTAAAAGAACCTTTGGCTTTAACCCAACGGAGTCGAAGGCTTTTCTTTCCTAAGGGATCAGACTGGGGTAAGTCTGATATTAAGGCAGCTCTGCACTTGTGATCCACCTGGAGAGGAAAATGCTGCTACCGTGGGGACCGTGGAAATGAGGTTGGCTCAAGGGAGTAACCAGGAAGAGATCGAGGCCAGGGGGGAAGCATCCTCAAAAACCCCTCTTAGAGCGGGTGGAGTAAAACAAGTGCAAGAGGTTGTTAATTGCTTCACACTCACGATAAGTTTTTCTTTACTGTGCAAGGGCCGGGAGTTGCTCCAAGGCGGCAGGCTCTGTGGCTCTGAGGCTGCAGGCACCCAGGGAGGAGGGAAAACGCTGCCCAACTGCCCCCACCCAAAGCAATCTCGGAAGCTTTCAAGTTCGTCTGGAGAGGCGTTTTGTTAAAAGATCTCGAAAAAGCTGCAAGATCCAAAGCTGCCAGTCTCCGGTAAGATGCACATCTCACGGCCCGGCCCAGCCCATTTCCTGCCCCACCTGGCCACCCCAAAAATTGCACCCCATTGCGAGCGCATCTCAGCCGTTGTGTGCAGAGAAAAACTTTGCACAGTAAAGAAAATCTTCCTACCTCTTCCTGTGGGCGTGGCTAGGTGGGAGGGGTCATGTGACTGACTGGGCATGGATGTGTGTGATGTCAAATGGCCACTCAGTCACATGCTCCTCCCACCTAGCCACACCCACCGAACCGGTAGTGAAAATTTTTGAAACCCACCACTGAGCTGAATGGATGGTCACCCTCCACAATGATGATTTATCCGGAGCTGAGGAACTGCTCTGTGGCTGCACTTTGAAAGTGCTTTTTCAACTGCATATAAAGAAAATTTATATAAAATGTTTTATAGGTGGCATTTTGCACCAGCAAGATGTTTATTTGTTTGTTTTTCGGATTTATATGCTGCCTTTCTCCCAGGGGACTCAGGGTGGCATACAAAAATAAACAAACACATATTACAAAAGTTAAAAAGGAAACTAAATAAAGTGTCCGAAAACAAACCCAATTAATATTAACAATAAAAATTTAAAGATTAGATTAAAATTAACAATTAAATTAATCATTTATTTTATTCTGTTAATCATTTATTTTATTCTGTTGGCTAAAATGTATAAAGATAGATCTACCAAGTGTTGGAAGAATAACCAACCATTGGGTTCATACTACCATATGTGGTGGGCTTGCCCAAAAGCTAAAAAATATTGGACGAAAATACACACTTGGTTGGAAAAAATGATAAAGCGGCATATAGACTTGAAACTAGAGATATTTCTTCTATAAATACATACATATATAGTTTTTGCATTTAAAATATTGCAGCTCAGCGGAGCCGTTATGGCCATGGTATGTATATACATAATCACATCCATTAATTGTCAATCTACTTAGTACATTATCCATCCTTCTATCCAATCACAGATATTTCTGTTGAGCATTCTACTGGAAAAATATGATAAAAAGACTAAATATCTGGTTTTACATTTACATATAACTGCAGCCAGAATTGTATTTGCACAACAATGGAAAAACGATGAGACTCCATCAGATCAGAATGTAATTAAGAAAATACTAGAATGCACAGAAATGGACAAACTAACACTTGTGTGTTAAGACTAAAGAAGAACCTGAATATTTTTTGACGTGGGATATATTTTATCAATGGTTGGACAACGGAAACAGAAGTTAGAAAGGAGGAGATATAAAAAGAGGAAATGTTAATGTGCAGAGAATTTGATGATGAAGGTGTTAGGTATTATTGTAATTATATTAACATGTAGTTATATTATTAACATTATTGTGATGAATATAATAACAAATAGGTGGACCCAGATCACACACTCTTTGATGGAAATGGAAAGTGATATAAACAAAACAAATAAAACATGGGGGGGATGTATTTTTCAGAGTATAAGATGCCCCAAGATTTTAAAGAGGTATATTTTTTTTTTAAGTTTTTGCACTCTGCAGACCTCCTAAATCCTCTGCATGCCTCATTTTTTGTAAAAAAATGGGCATGCAGAGAGTTTGAGACGCCTACAGGAGAGTGGGGGCTGGGGGGGGGAAACGAGCAAAAAAGGCTCATTTTCGCAAAAACGGGCCTGTTTTTCCCCAAAAAAGAGCATGCATAGCCTTTAGGAGGCTTATAGAGTACTCCTGGGCCCTGGGGGGGCAAAAACAAGCAAAAACTAGTCCGTTTCCTCTTGTTTTTGCCCTCCCCAGCCCCCAGGAGCACTTTGCAAACCTCCCAAATCCTCTGCACATCCATTTTTGCAAAGGGGGCGAGGTTTCAGGAAGCCAAAAATGCTGCATTCAATGTATAAGACACACCCAGATTTTCACCCTCTCACATACTCTGAAATATGGCAATTACCATACTTTTCGGAGTATAAGACGCACTCCCTACCCCCACAAAAGTGGGTGGAAATGTCAGTGTGTCTTATACATTGAATATGGCAATTTTTGGGCTCCCAAAACCCACCCTGCATGTCCCGTTTTTACCAAAAACGGGCCCATTTTTCACAAAAATGGGATGTGCAGAGGGTTTGGGAGGCCTGCAGAGTGCTCGTTGGGGCCAGGGAGGGAAAAACCAGACACGCGGAGGCCAAAAACTATTTTTTTTCTTGCTTTCCTTTTCAAAATCTTGATGTGTCTTATACTCTGGTGCGTCTTATAATCCGAAAAAGACGGTACCAACAGGACAATTGGACAGGCCTCCTCCCTTTCACGGAGATGGCCTACAATAGCTTTGCACAGTAGCACCTGGTTCACTCCATTTAAAGTGGCCGCAGGACAAGACTTTGCATCTATCCCTGAACGATTGGGTTGTCCAGTTACAGAACACCTGGCCAGTGGTGGGGAAACCTTTTGGATGAAGCTAGAGAAGCATACAAAAAAAGAGGCTGATAAAAAATGCATTAAATGACAGGAGTTTGAGGTGGGATTGTAAGAAGGTCAAATTCTTACAATCTAGAAAACCGTCAAAGAAATTGGGCCCAAAATTCCATTCAAATCCTTCCATTCCCCACCATCCAGTCAGAGCTGAGGAAGCTTCTTGGATGAGAAGCAAAATGTCTTTTAAAAGCTCCAGAAAGTCCAGTAGCCTCTTGGCGGGGGTGGGGGAGAAAGCACCTTTGAGACAACTGTGAGAACAATTAACCCGTGGAACAGCTTGCCACCAGAAGTTTTGGATGCTTAATCACTGGAGGTTTTTAAGAAGAGGCCAGCCACCTATCAAATTGTATAGGGTCTCCTGCTTGAGCAGGGGGTTGGCCTAGAAGACCTCCAAGGTCACTTCCAGCTCTATTCTGATTGATTGAGCCTTAATCATTAGAACAAACTGGCTGTCTTTTGCTCTCTCTAGAAATGCCCCTCGCCCGAGAGAAAGCTGTGCCTATCCTTTTCTCTTCTCTTGTCAACTTCTATCTACTCTGCCAGTTTCCTATGTATTCCTAGGTAAGATTTACCTGTGATCCAAAAAAAAGCTCTTTTTTATCACCTCCATGTCCCTTCCAGTCCTATGATTCTATCTTGCATTCAGTATGTATTTTAAACAGTTTTCACAGCCCAGTTTTGCAAGCTCTTTGGAAGACGTTCTTGGTGTCCATACCGGGAATGCATTGAGTGGGGCGGACGCCTGCAGAGTGACACGAATGGCTGCAGAGCCTTTGGTTGAGGGACGTCGTCCATTGCTCCTACTCACCTGCTGAAAACAATCTTGCAAATTGAATGAGCCTTTCATTGGTTAATGAAATATTCCTTCCTGCTGTTGCCAGTCAGTTCTCAAATGCACAAAAGCAATTTGATGCTTAATGAAGTTTTTCTTCTTCTTCTTCAGGCAATTGTGAGTTGCTGCTTCAGGTAGCATTCTGAGCATATAATATGGAGTCAGTGCTGGGGTGGGCTGCTCTGAGTTCGGGAGAACCCGTAGCTAACATTATGGTCGGTTTGGAGAACCTCCAAATCCCATACCTGGTTGGCCCCGCCCATCCCACTCCTCCCACCCCACCCCTCTCATGAGGCTCCACGCGGCCCGTTTTGGATGCGAGGTAAGTGCAGGGCCCATGCAGAGGCTCAGGGAGGAAGAAAAACAGGCCTCCCAGAAGTTCCCGAAGGCCAGAAAAGAGCCTGGAGAAAGCAGTTTTCGCCCACCCAGAGGCTCAAGGAAAACCTCCAGAGCCTGGAGAAGGCAAAAACAGCACCCACGCCATAGTGCAAGAGGCCGACTAGGCCACGGCTACTATGGCCACACCCACCCAACAACCTGGGAGAGAACCTGTTGCTGAAATTTTTGAAGCCCACCCCTGAGTCAGTGTTATCTATCTATCCCATTTTGGAATTAACAATCCAGATAAACTCCAGGAAGAGAGGACAATGGAAAAAGATACCCAAAGTATGGAAAAGTGAAGTTATCCCTACTGATGAAAACGAGATTAAAAAAATATTAGAATGTGCCGAAATGAATAGATTAACATTTGCAATTAAGGCAGAGGAACAAACTCAGAGGTGGTATTCAGCAGATTCTGAGCAGTTTTGGAGAATCGGAAGCAGAATTTTTGAGTAGTTCAGAGAACCGGTAAGTACCACCTCTGGCTGGCCCTGCCTCCTGAGTCCCAGCTGATCAGGAAGAAATGGGGATTTTGCAGTATCCTTCCCTTGCCACGCCCACCAAACCAGGCCACACCCAACAAGCCACGCTCACAGAACTAGTAGTAAAAAACGTTGAATCCTACCACTGAACAAACATAGGATTTATTTTATCAATGGTTAGCTATCTGAAACGTGGAAATATAAGAAAAGGATCAATGAAATAAGGGAAGTTGTTAAGATAGAAAAGTAAATAGCATGACTATTATTTCTATTATTATAGAATTAATATCTATGTAATGAACATTGTTGTAAACACTATGATTATTATTTTTCAAAGCTATTTGTACCAGAGACAACTGTTAAATTGAAAATGGGATTTTTATACGTTAAAAAATAAAAAATGTTACGCAAAAAAAGAGGAAAAAATACCCAAAGCTTGCTTCTAATGAAGCAAGAGAAACATAAATTGTTGCTGAAAACTGAATAACGTTCCAACATTGGAGAACAATAAATCCTTCATGCGGAATTGCATAAAACTTCGAAGGGTGATTCGAAGGAAATTTGACTGAATTGCATAAGATGACCAGATTTTCAGATTGGTAAAGAGGGACACCTTTGACCGGCGGGGGGGGGGGGGTGTTGATTAAAAATTTTATACGGAACAACAAAAATTTTCATACAACGCAAAAATAGTATTGTAATTTTTTTAATTTCAACATAACTACAAATAAATATAAATTGTAACTCTTGCCAAACATCAACATTTTGATCACGTGACCATGAGGATGCTGCAACGGTCGCTAAGTGTGAAAATGGTCGCTAAGTGTGAAAAATGGTCATCAGTCACTTTTTTCAATGCCATTGTAACTTTGGTTACTATACCACCTTTCTTGCCACAGTTCTTAAATGAATAACTGCGGCTGGTATTTTGTATTTTGGATAGAATCTTTTTTTAAATAGTCTAAGACAATTTAAAAAAAGAATCCACACAGAATAAATTGAAGTAAAACATTTCAAAGTATTGTGCATAGAATTTTTAAAAATGGTTTCACTTCAATTTATTTTGGATAGAATCTTTTTTTAAATAGTCTAAGACAATTTAAAAAAAGAATCCACACAGAATAAAACTTTTAAAAAATCCTATGCACAATAAATAAAATATTATTTTAAAATACATTAAAAAATAAAAGAAAAAAAACCAGTTCACTTACCAGCAGGCACAAGTGAGCACTCCAAGTCAATCCAGAATGATATAGATGTTAATACAAAGAACTGAGCAAATTAAAATGGTGAAATTAGTCAATGAAATATTTTTCAAAGAAACTTTGCCACCATTTTTTTCCACACGAGCCGACCTCCAACCTCCGTGCCCCTCCCCTCCAGAAAATCCAGGAAGTAACACTTGTGGCTTCTCTAGCCAAGAATTTCCTTGGCTAGAGGAGCTCTATGATACTTGGTCATTTTTTCTTATAAAATGAGGTAAAAGGGGCACGGGGGGGGGTCCGTTTTGTTGCTTTAACGTTTTAATATCTTCAATGAAAGTACTGAGACAGAGAGAGAGGTTAGACAGGGTGTCTTTTGTCTTGCCCCGGTTATGATTTCTTAAGCAAATCCACTGGGCTTTCAACATGAAGCCAGAAAATCAGGACTTTTTTAAACATGGGACAAATTGTTATAAAGTGTGACTGTCCCGCTGAAATCGGGACGTCTGGTCACCTTAGAATTGCACCTGTCTCGACCAAGCCTTCTACAATAACTTGAGGCCTCAAATCAAAACATTTTAAGTCACTCTGGGCTGAGTCCAAGGTGCATCGAAGATTCAGCTGAACTTTCTGATACTTCCCCGCTTTCTCAGATGTTATTACAGCTTCCCTTCCGGGTAAGATCAACACTGAAAGGGAAGGAGAGCTGGGGGGGGGGGGTGTCTCCGAAACGCCACTGACCAACAACTGAAGTCAACATCAGGGTCTGTCATCTGAATGATCATTAAATAGTGGCCAAATGATACAGAAAGTTCTCATTCTTTGCTGTCTTTATAGTTTTGAAATTGAAATCCAGTAACCTCTCATCTTGACTTATTTGGGGGCAATGAACCACACCAGCAGAGGTGGTATTCAGCCTGTTCGGACTGGTTTGGGCGAACCGGTAGTAGTGACCTGCGTAGTAGAGCCCAACCACCCCAGCTCCATGACGTCCTATGTAGGCTCATTTTCAACACTAAATGTGAGCCAAGCTCATACACAGAAAGCTGCACGTATGCGTGGAAGGTGTGTGTGCAAAGCACAGAAGGTACACACTCACACTTGCAAACTGGTAATTAAAATTTATATTCCTTTATAAATATAGAGGCTCCGTTCCTGACCATCTCACTTTTTAAATAAATTCCTTTCAGATTAACAGAGTTGGAAGGGACCTTGCAGGTCATCTAGTCCAACCCTCTGCCCAAGCAGGAGACCCTACATCTGCCCCTACTGAGGATCGAACTCACAATCTCCTGACTTTCCTTTCTATCAAGAATTAGGTTTTGCATCTCAGATCTTCAAAGTTGGGGCAAAGAATAATAACATAAGGAATAACGTCTCCATGACCTGAATCTTCTTTACAAAAATAAAAATTGTTTTTGAAATACCTTTTTTCCATGTTTTAAAAAGTTCTATTAAATATTTAAAAGATCCCATTTCTAAATAAACAGTGTGTTGTCTACATACAAATAAGTGTGAGAAATAATAATCATAATATTTATAATAATATTCATCACAATACCACTTTATAAGGCCTGTGAATCCCATTTCTACACACCAACCATTTTACCAACTGCCCAAAAGGCAGAGCACAAACTTTGGGGAGGGGGTTTGATATTTAGTAAGGGGTGGGGGGAGAATGAAGGGTTCCTTCCTTGGAATCCATGAACCTCCAGTATGACCTCCATTACTCAAGAGAATAATCAATTGGCAGATGACCTGAATGTGTTCTACTGCAACTTTGAGAGGAGACCACTGTCATCTACCACTCACTAACTTCCCTATTCCAGATACACGAACAGAGAAGGACCAGGGGAGACAGGAGAGCAGTCTTCCAGTATTTGAGGGTCTGCCCCAGAGAGGAGGGGGTCAACCTGTCTTCCAAGGCACCTGAAGGCCAAAGAAGGAACAATGGATGGAAACTGACCAAGGAGAGATTCAACCTGGAAATAAGGAGGAATTTTCTGACAGTGAGAACAATCAACCCATGGAACAGAAGTTGCCTTCAGAAGTTGTGGGAGCTTCATCACTTGGAGGCTTTCAAGAAGAGACTGGATTATCATTTGTCAAAAATGGTGTTGGGCAGTGGTGGGATTCAAATTTTTTTTACTACCAGTTGTGTGGGCGTGGCTTGGTGGGCATGGCATGGCTTGGGGTGTGTGGCAGGGGAAGATTACTTCAAAATCAGTTGGGACTCCGGAGACAGAGAATCAATAGGGGCGGGGCCAGCCAGAGCCGGTATTTACCAATTCTCTGAACTACTCAAAATTTCCGCTATCGGTTCTCCAGAACTGGTCAGAACCTGCTGAATACCATCTCTGGTATAGCGTCTCCTGCTTGAGCGGGAGGGTTGGACTAGATGACCTACAAGGTCCCTTCCAACTCTGTTAATCTGCTAAGCAATCAAAGTTCCTACACCTGACTCCATCCCTCTCCGCCTCCCACCTCATGCGTCTTTAGAAAAAAAAAAACACCATCCAAGAAGCTTTGAAGAGCTCTAGCTGAGCTGGGAATGAAAAGAGAAAAGAAGGGGAAAGAACCAAATAAACAATTTAAAAAACCCCACTTGATAGTTGAAAAATTAGAAAGAGATTGCAAACTGAAGCTTCCCGAACTGTAAGCAAGGGGGAGCTGGGAAAATCGAGCTGAGTGCTCAGCTGCAATAGAAGAGTAATATAACTGCAATATTGCAGCTCGGAAATAAATAGGACTGTATTTATAGCTTCACACACTATCTAATGGTTCATTTTTGTGTCGGTGGAGGTTTATGCCAATGCGTTTCCTCCAGAATAATTGGAACAAGAAGGACACTATGCTGGGGATAAAACAGGGCTCAAGGAAATTCATAATGAACGTTTTAATTCTGCCCCATTTTAATATGCTGAAAGTATTAATATGGGGCAGGTAGCTGACAGTAATTAATTATACTTTGGTTAGAGCAAGGACAAGAGAGATGAAAAATTACTATTTCAAGAAGGGAGGATTCAAATGTCTTCCCACAACAGTTCCCCACCCACAGACCCACACTCACACAAGCAACAACAAGAGTGTCCTTTTTTTTAATTAAGGAGCATGGTCTGAATTAGTAACTGCTTCTAATGCTGGTGGGCTCTCGGGAGAATTAAAACCCCAATCGTGAATTATTTAGAAATATGATGCCCACAGCAGCCATGATTTCAAAGTGATTGGTGAGGGCATTAAAGTGAGGGAGGAGATGGAAGATTTTGAATGTAAAGCCAAGAATAAAAAACGTTGAAACATTCACAAACGGGTGGGAATATTAAGTGGGAACCTGAGAAGAACCAAATCTTTTAAAAACCTTAACTTTTCACAAAGTACTGTTTTAAAGCAGAGGCAGGAAAAGAAAGGAGGCAACAGCCAACTCTTTTACCTATCTTCACCTCTTGTGCTTAGCTAGTTTCGTCTGCAGGTGAGATTTTGCCCCCAGCCAAAATCTCCTCTCTTCATTTCCCTCTGCTGCTCCTTGCCCTGGGTTTCAAACTTCTCTTGTTCGTGACCCTTCAGAGCAGGGATATCAAAAGATTTGAGAAGGAAAGGGTTGAACAACGATATTCAACTATTGTTGGGTCTGTGGAAATACCACCCCAAGAAAATAAAAATTAAGAGCTGGAAGAGACACCTACAATAGAAAAAGAAAGGAAGAGAGGAGGAGAGGAGAGGAGGGAAGGAAAATAGAGGAGAGGAAGATGGAAGGGAGAAGGAAAGGAGAGAGGGGAGGAAGGGGAAGAGGAAGCGAGGAGTAGGAGAGAGGAAAGGGAAGGAAGGAAGGAGAAAGGAAGGAAGAAAGTAGAAGGGAGGGAGAAAAGAAAGGGAAAAGAAGGTGGTATCAAAACAGGTGAGGGATGGTAAACAAAGCAACCCAAATGGTATATTATAACTCTGTAAGTGGAATGACAAATGTATAAGAGTGAAGAATGTAAAAAAGAATAATAACTATGTGAATATATACCTATAGAGAGAACAAAAAAAATGTTTCCAGGAGAGAAAAAAAGAGCAGGGATATCAAACTGGATTTCTTTGAGGTCCAGAACAGCATTATCTTTCTCTTCCATGGGCTGGGGGGGGAGGGGGGGAGATAGGATGGCCGCCTCCTGCAGCACTTTACTGGGCCAAAACAGGGCATGGGGAGGCTGCACATGTGCCCCCCCACCTCACTTTTGCCCTCCCCGGCCTCTATCAGCACTCTGCCGGCCACAAATGGGCCACGCAGAGGCCTCCTGAGCCCCCCCATGGCCCATTTTTTTGGGGGGGGGGGCTCTTGCAGCACTGTGCTGGCCAAAACCGGGCCAGGCAGAGTGCTGCAGGAAGCCAGAGAGGCCAAAAATGGGCTGCAGGGGGCCCACATGTGACCCATTTTGGCCGGCAGAGGCACAGTGGGCCGGTCCTTTGCTATTTCCAGGGCAGCCCCATGGGCTGGATTTAAGCATCCCGTGGGCCTAATCCAGCCCACCGGCCTTGAGTTTGACACCCCTGCTTTAGAGCAGTAGACTTCTGCTATACTTCACCTTCCACCTTCTCATCTACGGGCTGGTTGAACTTTCCTCCCAGGGCCTCTTTTCTGACTCTTAGCATCCTGGAAGCCCTTGTCTCAACCCTCCCCATGTTCCCCATCTCCTTTTTCAAGGGCTACGCAATCATCTTGTGGGACAGTATTAAAAGGAATTAATGATCAAGATTCTTAAAAAGAAACAGAAGGAATACAAAGTGGGTTTATTTGAGCAAGGTTAAAGTACTGTATCTCTGTTGTTGTTCATGGTAGCTCTTTCTTCAGCTCAAATGACAATATTTGTTTGTTGATAAGAAAGAAGCTATGGAAAGAAGAGATTCTTCTGTTTTTAGGGAAAGTGATAAGTTAC
Organism: Thamnophis sirtalis; assembly: GCF_051295495.1. Taxonomy (NCBI): domain Eukaryota; kingdom Metazoa; phylum Chordata; class Lepidosauria; order Squamata; family Natricidae; genus Thamnophis; species Thamnophis sirtalis. The sequence continues at coordinate 26,004,782 of NW_028261382.1, forward strand.
TATGTTAAAAGTAAATGAATATGTAACTGCCTTTGATTAAGATTAAAATATAGCTATTAAAATGTTATTTCTGGTAACAGAACTTTCTCTGACAGAAATAATATTTGAATAGCAATATCTCTGGACTTTTGCTGACTAGAATTGAATCATGTTCTTTCTTTATAGCATTCTGGGCAAATAAAGGTAAAGGTTCCCCTCACACATACATGCTAGTCGTTCCTGACTCTAGGGGGCGGTGCTCATCACCCTTTCAAAGCAGAAGAGCCAGTGCTGTCTGAAGACGTCCTTGTGGTCATGTGGCCAGTATGACTAAACACTGAAGGTACACGGAACTTTCCCACCAAAGGTGGTTCCTATTTTTCTACTTGCATTTTTATGTGCTTTCAAACAGCTAGGTTGGCAGAAGCTGGGACAAGTCACGGGAGCTCACTCCATTATGCGGCGCTGGGGATTCGAACCACCGAACTGCCGACCTTTCTGATCAACAGGCTCAGCTTCTTAGCCACTGAACGTGTCCCTCTTCTGGGAAAATACCCCCTCCCCCCCCCAATAAAAACCCTAGGCATCAGAGGTCAGTTTCTGCTAGTTTGCCCCAAATTGGGCGAACTGGTAGTGGCGGAGGTGGGAGGCTCTGCCCACCTGCCCAGACGCGTGAGCACGAGCAAACTGGTAGTAAAATAAATTGAAACCCACAACTGCTAGGCATATATTCCCAAACATACAGTCTCTCTCCCTCCCTCCCTCCCTCTCTCTGTGTAACAAACACACAGCCTATAAATGTCATACCGTCCATGGAATTAGTTCATAATCAGCATGTGCTTTCTGTGTGGTGGTGGTGGTGGTGGTGGTGGTGGTGGTGGTGGGAGGGCTTGGAAAGCCCCTCAATTGTTTTTCCTGCAGAAGAGGGTTGACCTATCATCAGAAAGATTCATCTGACTCCTCCAGAATAATGAGGACCAAACAGGGAAGTAGCATCGAACGTTTTGTCTTAAAAAGGAAAAAACATGGGTTCACCATCCAATTGGCCACTGTCTCTAAACAGGGTTTAAACCGGAGCAGTTGCCAGTGGAGGCCTGCAATGCAATCTCCTCATGCTGATAAAATGCTCCTGTCATCTCTGCTCAGGAAAAGCCAGATCTCATAAGGCCAGAAGGAAAAAGCATAACAACTGTACAGCCACATGCAACTGATTGAATAATCTGGGTTTTATTTTCTTTTATTTTGAATAAGCAATGGGCGAGGGAGCTGTTTAAAATGGTAATTTGTGAAATCCAAGTTTTTGGATGGCTTGCACGAGGCTGTTCACAATTGGGTGTACGGCTGAGATAAAAGAATAAAGACATTTTTGCCTCATTCGGACAAAGGCAAGTCCATCCAAAGATTTCTTGGCATGAGAGGCAGCTTTCCTGGGGAGCCCAGAATGGACATCTGGCCGAGGCTCTCTCCAACAGGCAGACGGATGAAAAAGACTGCCATTTGTTCTCTTGCGATGGTACGATTGCAAATCCAGCTGGCAGATCCCAAATCGTCCAAATTGAAAATACTATTTAAGTTTAAATAGTAAGAATAAGAAGAGATTCAACCTGGAAATAAGGAGGAATTTCCTGACAGTGAGAACAATCAATGGAACAGAAGTTGCCTTCGGAATTTGTGGGAGCTTCATCCCTGGAGGCTTTCAAGAAGAGACTGGGCTGTCCTCTGTCAGAAATGGTGTAGTAGGGTCTCCTGCTTGGGCAGGGGGTTGGACTAGATGGCCTCCAAGATCTCTCCTACTCTGTTGTTCTGTGTTCTAAGTTCCTCCAACATGGATCCTGGTGTGTTGCCATCAGAGGAGGGATCTATTTCTTTAAATGATTCATAGAAACATCTTTCTTCCTGGCTGCAGAGCATGTTTCTTGAAGTGAGTTAGAGGCATGGAAGTGGAGGGACGATGTGGCTCTTACAGTCTTTGGGCCACCATTCCACCAAGCCTGGGGCATCTGGCCTATTGCACAGCATTTCAAAATCTAGTTTTATCACACCCAAAGCAATTTTTTTTCCTGCCTGAGCATTTATTGCTGCTTAGTTTGCAACAGACTGATTTCTTTAATTACCCATTGGGTAATAACACAATAGCACATGACTCTGGGAGAGGAGCAGCCATCAGCAATGCCTGGGATAGAGAAACCCAGCATTTCTCTTAATTAGCATATGGACCTACCAGATGCATTCAATCTTCTTTGGATACGTTGGCTTGACAACAGTGTTAGAAAAAAAGACTATGTGCCTAGATTGTTTTCCATGTGAGCCACGCTGGAAGCAATCCCGTTTTCAGGCTTGTCTGTGCACCAAAGACTCCATAGGATGTTCTTTTAATATAACATGGATGTTACATGTCTACCTAAAAATGCTGCAAAATAGACTTGAACAATGGGCGCCATCTAACAAAAAGAAATTCAATGGTGAAAAAAGTAAGTGTCTCCATTTAGGCAAGAAAAACAAAATACACAGGTACCATATAGGTGGTGCCTCGCTCAATAGTAGTAACTGTAAGAGGGATCTTGGAATCCTAGTGGACAACCATTGAAATAGGAGCCAGCTGTGTGCAGCAGCAGCCAAAAAAGCCAACACAGTTCAAGGCTGCATAAACAGAGGGATAGAATCAAGATCATGTGAAGTGTTGGTACCACATTATAAGGCCTTCCTAAGGCCACACTTGGAATACAGCATCCAGTTTTGGTCGCCATGATGTAAAAAAGGTGTTGAGACTGTAGAAAGAGTGCAGAGAAGAGCAAGAAAGATGATTAGGGGACTGGAGACTTAAACAAATGAAGAACGGATGACGGAACTGGGTATGTCTAGTTTGATGAAAAGAAGGACTAGGGGAGACAGGATAACAGTCTTCCAATATCTCAGGGGCTGCCATAAAGAAGAGGGAGTCAAGCTATTCTCCAAAGCATCTGAGGGCAGGACAAGAAGCAATGGGTGGAAACTAATCCAGGAGAGAAGCAACTTAGAACTGAGGAGAAATTGTTCTGACAGTTAGAACAATTAATCAGTGGAACAGCTTGCCTCCAGAAGTTGTGAATGCTCCAACACTGGAAGTCTTTAAGAAGATGTTGGATATCCAGCATCTGAAGTGGTGTAGGGTTTCCTGCCTAGGCAGGGGGTTGGACTAGAAGACCTCCAAGGTCCCTTCCAGCTCTGTTATTCTAATTCTAGCTAGCAGCCTGAAAACCTTGACCTGACATCTCTCTTTCTGCTATCAGTGCCTGCATAGGTCCCTTCTTCGCATGCCGGCTGTTCAGAATGAAGCAATCAATCAGCAGCATTTTCTTCATGTGCCAATTGCACAGCTCGGGAGAGCAAGACAATCATAACAAAATCTTTGTGGGTTGGCAGTGGGCATAAACCAGGCTCAGGCAGGCTCACTTTTTCAAAACTATGAGCTGCAATTTAGCTGGTGAAGAGCTGGATCTCACCCAGGCGTGGGCTCCTACTGGCATTGGTACCAATTCGCTTCGCACATGCGCTCACTTTGCTCTGACAGTTCACTGTAAATTGTTCTGCGCATGCGCGAAAACCATGAAAAGCTAATAAAAAACATGCTGGCAACGGCAGCAGAGACCAGGGAACTGCTTCGGGGACGTGGCCAGCCTGGGTCGCTGCTGGTTCTCTGATCCAGGCCCAATTACCAGTACCGGTTCACCCGAACTGGTGCAAACCGGTAGAAATCCACTTCTGATCTCATCCCATTTTGGAAATGACCTAAACAGAGGATCTAACCCAACCAAAGAAGAAGAACCAAAGGAGGAAAGTCCTCATGGGGAGGTGGGGGGAAATTACGTGCCTATGCAGACATTGATTTTGTCAGGGATTTAACAGCACAAAATTTATTTACAAATTTAGATACTCTTTAGATGAATGTTTCTCAAATTTGGATACTTTAAGTTATGTGGACATCAACTATGAGAATTCCACCCATGTTAAAGCTGCCAGGTTTGAGAAAAAGATAATTCAATAACACATCTTGTTCACAGAATAGAGCTGGAAGGGACCTTGGAGGCCTTCTAGTCCAACCCCCTGCTCAAACAGATCATATATCATACTAGATAAGTGACTCTCTAGTCTCTTCTTAAAAACCTCCAGCACCCACAATTTCTGGTGGCAGGCTGTTCCACTGGTGAATTGCCCTCACTGTTAGGAAGTTTCTCCTTAATTCCTAGTTGCTTCTCTCCTTGATTAGTTTCCATCCATTGTTTCTTGTCCTGCCCTCTGTTGCCTTGGAGAATAATTTGACCCCTTTCTTTTCTTTGGGGCAGCCTCTCCAATACTGGAAGATTGCTATCATCTCACCCTTAATCCTTCTTTTCTCTAGGCTGGCCAAACCCAAAACCTGCAGCCATCCTTCATATGGTTTAGTCTCCAGGCCTTTGATCATCTTAGTTGCTCTTCTCTGCACTTTTCCCAAAGTCTCAGCATCTTTTTTGTAGTAGGGAGACCAAAATTCGTTGTAGTATTCCAGGTGTGGCCTTACTAGGCTTTTTGTAAACTGCAGGGATGGCTGTTTTCAGATGCAGCCTTGTTCAGCGTCTACCACTTGATCTGCTTTTTCTGCAAATCAAAATATAATCCTACACATATGGGTGATAACCATGCATTTCTTCATGTATACATTCTGCTTTACTAATTTCAGGAGAGATGTGCTCTGAATTGCAAATGACAAATGCAAAATAATTACATTCTAGTGCTGGCCTGAAGCATAATTCTTCCTCTCACTCGTTTGCAAAAAAAAAAAAAAAAGTTGGCAGAAGAAATAGGAGAGAAACGCAGAAGGAAGAAGGGGGAATACGGCGTATTTAAAGGGTCCCACAAAAGTGTTTACTCCCAAGGGGGCTTCTGAGACTGGCTGGGTGCTCATTAGAGAGGGATAATTAAAAATCAGACTCCATTCATGAACCACTTTGAAATTCCCATCTCTTTCCCCTTTTTGATCGAGGAGCCTTTCAGCTTTTTCCTTGCTAATGAACAGACTGCGGGGCGAATATGTGGATGCAAATTGGCTCCAGTGATGTTGCATCCAGCCCGTTTTGGTCAAAAAAGCAGAGATGGCACTGCAGCCGGGGAACCACGAATGGGGCTGCTGGTGCCACTTCCCATTGGGCCAGGAACAAAACAAGCAGGTTGAGCCTCTATGAAATGTATTCATAAAGTTAATCTCAGGGAAATTAACGGAAGTCTAGGGGGCTTACAGAGCTCAGATATAAAATCAGAATAGCAATAGCAATATAATTTAGATTTATATACCGCTTCACAGTGCTTTCCGGCCCTCTCTAAGTGGTTTACAGAGTCAGCCTATTTTCCCCAACAATCTGGATCCTCATTTTACCCACCTCGGAAAGACAGAAGGCTGAGTCAACCTTGAGCTGGTATAGATGGAGGAGTGGATGGATGATGGATAGATGGATAGGGAAGGGAAGGGAAGAAGGAAGGAAGGAAAATAGTTAGGTTCCACCACAAATGGGCGAATGACAAAAGCGCGCCTGACAAAACCGCGGTGACAAAACCGCGCCGACAAAACCGCGCTGACGAATGAGCGCTGAAGCGCGCCAACAGCGCGCCGACAGAAGCGCGCTGTAACCTAACCCTAAACCTAACCCTAAACCTAACCCTAAACCTAACCCTAAACCTTACCTTAACTTAAATCGCGCTTCTGTCGGCGCGCTGTTGTCGGCGCGCTTTTGACATCGCGGTTTTGTCAGGTCACGAAATAGTTATAGCTCTTAGTCTTATATACCACTTCACAATGCTTTACAGACCTCTCTAAGTGGTTTACAGAGTCAGCCTATTTTCCCCAACAATCTGGATCCTCATTTTACAAAACTTAGGACGGAAGGCTGAGTCAATCTTGAGCCTGGTGAGATTCGAACTGACAAATTGCAGTCAACCGGCAGTCAGCAGAAGGAGCCTGCAGTACTGCAGCAAATCGCGCAATCATCGAACTGGTTGTTAAACTGGGAGGATCCCAAAACTGATCTAAGTTAGTAACCTGGTTGTTAAGTGAATCTGTCTTCCCCATTGATGTTGCTTGTCAGAAGGTCGCAAAAGCGAATTAAGTCAGGGTGGGCAATTGATTTTCCAAAGGGGCCCCATGAAAAACTGGAACTGCTGCTCAGTTCACCCCTCCACTGCCGCTGGGGTGCCCTCGCCCATCCTGGGAAACTTGTGTAATAGAAAATAAATCTCAAGTACATGGAATTTTGGGTAATGATAAAATAAGATTTCAAGACAAAGTACCTTGAGCTACCCCAAATCAAGATTAGCTGGGCAAGGAATCTTTCTTCTGAGCCAGATGCAACACCTCCTGTTTTTTTTAAAAGGTTTTTTTCATTTTTAAATGGGTGTGAATATTAAAAACATGAAGAGTTTTGATACCCAACAGTAGTAATAAAATTAACAATTGTGATCACCTACATTAATCATACTCACACTTTCTAATCACATTATGCCAAACAACGTCATCTTTCAACTTCTTCTCCTTTCATTTACTGCTGATTTTAACATATCACGTAACAACATTCATCGTATTATTTCCCCCTATCTAATTTCTACCATTGTAACAATCTAAGTATACAATTAAAATGGTTGACATCATAATATTTACTCCACCTTGTGCATAATCCCTCATCATTTGGTTATTCAATACTATCTGATAACCTGGGGCTGCCCGGATATTTATTTATCAAAACCAGTGGTGGGTTCCGGATCCCGTTGCAACCAGTATGGTGCAATTGGGCCGGGCGTCCACCACATGCATGCATGCAGCTCATGCACAGCATGCAGAGCTCTCACAGTGTACTTACCACCCGCTGCTCAGTGGAGCGCCACGCAGGCACCATACACTCCGTGCACAGAAGCCCGATCAGCTGAAATACAGGTAAGGAGGGCGGGTGGGCGGACGGGTGGGCCCTCCAGAGCAGATAGATAGGTAGGTAGGTGGGTGGGTGGGTGGATGGATGGATGGATGGATGGATGGATGGATGGATGGATGGGTAGGTAGGTAGGTAGGTAGGTAGATAGATAGATAGATAGATAGATAGATAGATAGATAGATAGATAGATAGATAGATAGATAGATAGATAGATAGATAGATAGATAGATAGATAGATAGATAGATAGATAGATAGATAGATAATTTTATCTTACTCAATGCTGATAGCCCAAATAATCTTAATATTTTTATTTGAGGGTATACAATACAGATATTTTTCACCTTCTGATCAGGGGTGGGTTTCAACATTTTTTACTACCTATTCTGTGGGCATGGCCTGGCAGTCATGTGACTGGGTAGGCATGGCCAATTTGTAAAATATGGGGAAACGCACTTAACAATGCTCTTGCTTAGCAACTAAAATTTTTGGCTCAATTGTGGTCATAAGTTCTCTTTTTCTTTCTTTCTCTTTCCTTCTTTCTTTCGCTTTCTTTCTCTCTCTTTTTCTATCTTTGTCTCTCTCTCTCTTTTCTCTCTCCCTTCTTCCTTCCTCTTTCTTTCTCTCTCTCCCTCACACACACATCCCTTCCAGTTATATTTGTAGATTTAGTCTATGAACTAAAACCGATGCACAACAAATCCTATGATCATGGCCATCCGTGTCCTACAAACCAACTCACAGAGCCCCCAATTCAGCCTCTTCCCACTCTGGGGGTTAACTGAATATGGTTAGTCGTCCTGTTATCCCCTGGCCGCAGTTCCTGCCTTTTTAGCAGAGTGGCAGAGAGGACTAATTTCAAGCGGCTTTTTTTTCCTTTTGCTGAAGCCTGATTTCTCTGCTGCTCAGTGAGTGACCTGGTGGGTGTCCGAAGGAAGGCACATGCGAGCAGGCGTGGCCATTCCTGGTGTGGTGGCCAGTGAGTGAGGCTCTTCAGTCCAATTTCACCAGACTTGCCTCTGACCAGTTTTAAATTGATTTTGACAGCTTGGCTGCGCAGAAAGGCTCTAGCAACTGGCGGGCGGCACATGTGAGTTGCCGCGCCTTCTTCCAGACTCACAGACTTTGCCAGCTTGCGGGAGGCATGTGCGAGCAGGCGCAGCCATTTCCAGCCTCAGGGGCAGCTCCAGTTCATGGACCGACCTGCCTGTCAGAGCCCTGGCAATGGCGGCTTCCCAGCCACCAGCCAGTTTTATTGTGCCGGACCCGTGTGGGGAGGTTAGGGAAGATCCTAATCTCCCCTCTGTCAGTGGCAGCAGAGGTGCCTCATTTTACCCACAGGGCTCTTTGGAGTTGAGCACAGGAAAGTAGTGCTCAACCGAAGAGAGCAGCTCCCATCTCACCCTCTCCCGGTCACCCGCCAGGAAAACAGTAGCGCCCAGGAGCCATGCAGGGCAACAGGAATGACTCTGCGCTAGGCTGCCTCTTCCCCGCGTGTGGCTGGAATTTCCATTGGGCGATTCCATGCTCACATGACTTCCTCCACATGGACATGCCCAGCAGCAGCAGTGGCAGAGTGGGGAGAGCTTGCCTGGGCTCTCTGCCATCCCGAAACTGTGCCGCACTGGGGAGTTCTCCTGCGTGGATGCGCTTGACATCAGCAGTGGCAGAAGAGCATACCCTGCCTTCGGGGGCCCATTCCCCCAGCCGAAGAACCACAGCGGCACCAACGGACGGCAGGATAGTCTTTCTTTCACTGGCGGGAGAAAGAAGAAAGTGCTCCAGGAGGGCCGGCGCTTTCTGGAGCACTTTCTTCCTTCTTCCGCTGCCTGTTGGTGCTGCTGCGGTTGATTCGGCTGGGGGAACGGGCCCCCAAAGGCAGGGTGTGTTCTGCCACTGCTGCTGTCACTGCTGCCGTCAGGCAGGTCCATGCAGGAGATCTCCCCAGCGCAGTGCAGTTCCATGACGGTGAGATATTCTTTCTTTCACTGGTATGGGGGCATGGCCAGGCCGAAATCTCTTCCGGTATGGTCTGGTATGCCAGATATTCACTACCTCTCCTGGCATACCGTACCGTACCGGTAGAAACCCACCTCTGCCTCTGGTCCTTCCCTTTACATATTAATTTTAAAACATTGTAGAGACGTATACTTAACAATATTTTCCTTCTTTCTAATTCCTACCTCTATTCTAAATCTTAATAACGCAGATCACCTTCCCTGCCGTTCCAGAAGGGATGGGTGTCTTGTGGGCAGGTGTTCTACCTATTGGTGAGGCAAGTGTCTTCGCGCTCTCTCGCCCGGACAGCCTGTGCTGAGAAGACATGCCAGAAATAGCCCGGGAGGCAGATTTGTTAGCAAAAGCACAAAAGCTGTTGTTGACTAAGCACAATGTGCTGCAGGTGGGTAGTTTTGAGAGAAAGTGAAAAGAAAATGCCACACGCTTCAGAGGACCCAAGTTTTTTTTTTTTTAAGGCTCGATTGACCCAGAAAATAAACCTGCATTTTCTGAGCCACCTTTGCCCGTCTCCGGCCTCCAGGTGGATACGCTGCCCAAACCTTTCTCCTGGGTACCTTTGGATTGCTTATTCGAGTACCTTAATTAATTAATCAATTAGTTTAATAGCATGAGGTCAATTCCCAGGATCTGGCAACTTGAGCTTTGCACAATCCAGTTCCAAACTACCGCTCTAATTTTGCATCCAGGTCTTAGAAACCAAGAGCGAAAGCACATCTTGCATTTTTGGCCTCCCGCAAAATCACCGCACCGTTACTATAATAAGGCAATATTTGGGATCTGAGTTGGAGGGAACCTTGAGGTCAGCCAGTTCACTCCCTGATCAAAGCAGGAATGCAAATCCCAAGAGTTCAACCTTCCCCGGAACTATCAAGATGCCTCCCTCAGTCAGAGGTTCTCTAAGGAGGGGTAGTTTATTTTCCCAAAATTCAACCAAATTCCGCCTAATACTGTGCCTCTTCTAAATTAAATACGGAGCTGACCTGTATGGCTTCTCCGTTGCCTGAATGACCCCACCCTGATAGGACTTGCTAACGGCTCAGTCCCTCCTGAGTCCTGGGCTCTTTAGTACGTTTTGGGTTGAGGGAAAGGATCCACAGAACTGGAAGGGCAGCTAAATCGAGCTGAGAGGAAAGAAAGAGGATTGAAGATGATCCAGGCCACGTCCTGTTCTGACCCAGCTCCCCAAACATGACAAATTCTCTATAGGTGAAGCAACGATTCTTTTATTAGCAGAATAAAAAAGTTTCTCTCTCAACGCAGGCTAACAAGACTGACCAGCAGGGAGATGAATAGTTGTCTGCCACATCTATTCATCTCCACCCCCTGACTTTTATCCCCAGAGCTCGGGTGGGGCTTCGCTAACAGCAGTGGCTCTTCCATCCCAAGGATCGGCCCATAGATTTCCACTGCTCTCCTCTCCTCTGCCTTCTATGCATCTGCGTGTCAGGCACTGGACCCAGCAGTTCCTCCTCTTCCTCATCAGCCACCTCCAGACCTGGGGGCTGCTGACTCTCCATCTGAGGGCTGACAGACAGTCCAGGCTCTGCCTCTGTCTCTCTCTCTCTCTGCCAGCTCCATTCCCTCTTCCCCCTCGGAGGTCTCAGGTTGCCCTGATGCTGACCCTGACTCCCACGCCTCTTCCTCCTCCTCCTCTGATTCGGCTGCTGGAGGGGCCGGTGTCCGACAGGCCACAACATGGCTAGAAAGGTATCGGTGGGAAGAGCAGGCTGACGTGTGCAGGAGAAAGAAAAGGGCAGAAGCATGTGCAGCCTTAGAGAGGGTGGTTGCAGAAACAGGAGCATTGAGTCAAAGTCCTTGTTCTTGTTGCTCTTGTTCCCTTTGGCTGACCCTCAGATTCAGAATTTTTATGCAAATTTCATCTCTCTTCTAGCAACAAGCTGACTGCGCGACCTTCTGCGCTGGAAATAAACCAGTCCCAAATGCAATTTTATTATTCAAATGGTACTGCGCTCCTTCCAAACAGATGTGCTTGTGACATTATTGTGGTCGGACCGAGAAGCTGCAATTAAAGACCGTCCTCTCCGTTAGCTGATTCATTTCTCACTTTATTCAGGAGAATAAAGATCTTCCTGGATGCTGGAATGCTGCCAGGAGGGTCATTTGATTAAAATCATCATCATACGAAGATGCTGCACCCCTGAATTGCAGAGGCAATCCCCACCCACCCACCCAAAAATCAAACCTACTTTCTGCACTCAAAAACCGCAGCTCCTTTTCCAAAGAAACCAGTCCAAAATCATACAGGTTTGTGGTTTATGCGTGTAATGGGAACCTAGCCATTTTTCCTCGCAGGTTACAAGCTCTAACATGCCTTGTTGGGGAAGCTTAGGCTGCTTCATCTGGATCTGGCCCTACTCCATTCCTTGTGGCTGCGATAATCCAGTAACACAAGTATGACAGCCACAGAGCTCTGCTAAAAAAGCATATTTTTTTAGGGCAGAACTTGATAAGGGGACAAGGGTGCTTTCACCCAGTTCAGTGGTGGGTTGCAGGCGGTACGCTCCGGTACGGGTGTGCCAGAGCCTGCCTAGAGCACCGGATACCGTTCTGGTATGGTGCTCTGGAGGAAGAGCTCCTTACCTGTCTTTTAAGGCTTCTGCAGTTCTGCGCACGTGCATGGCGTGCACAGCCCCTGTGCGATGCTCCGCAGAGCAGCTGGAGTGTCGCGGAGGCTCACGGAGGCACTAAGATGCACGCGTGTGTTGCGCATATATGCGCGTGCACTGCGCACGTCCATGTGGACGTCACTGGGCCCGTTCCAACCGTACCGGTTGAAACGGGATCCAGAACCCATCATTGATCCAGTTGCTTGGGCCCAGACCCACAGGTGTGAAAGCCCCTTTTTCATTCTTTCCACTCCTTGGTGGAAATTAGGATTTAGCATTGCTACTCCAAAAGCAGCACTGTCATTTGGAAATTGGCCAGATCCGGTAAGGGTGGGGGGCAGAACAACCTTCCAGAACAGGGTTCGTTTGTTTTTTACTCAGAGCCAGTCCAATTATTTTCCTTTCAGCTCCGAGAGGCCAGATCCATCAGCGTAGAGTTAACCTGGCTACTTTATTGCTCTATGCCCATTGCACAGGAATCTCCCCAGAGTGGCAGTTTCCACCCATGAAATTCTAAGGCTCAAAGTTTAGTTTAGTTTATTGTCATGGCACCTTGTATAACAAAATTAAATGTCAGTGTACAATGGCAGTTCAGGTTGTGGTTGTTAAGGAATCCTGGGCAGTCATTAAGCACAACATCAGGGGGCGGCTGCTTTCCTCATTGACTTGACTTATTGGAAGCTGGCAGTGAAGATCATGAGGGGTGATGATGTGACTGTGGGAAGCTGGGACCATTGTGACTGTGTGCCGGTTGCCATGTGCCCCAGTCATTATCCCGTGACAGTGGGGACACTGCAACAGCCACAACTTCAAGGACTGGCCATAAGTCTTCTTGTTGAGCACTGTTGTAACTTTGAATGGTTGCTGAACAAGAAGTCACTAAGTGAGGACTACCTGTATAGTCCAAAGCCCTTCCCTGTCTTTCATGGTACCCCTGGTGACTACAATGGAACTAAGCCCTTGGTGGGCTCCGGAGTGCCCTGGGGTCTCTGGCCTGCTGGCAAAAACATCTCTTCATGCTTTTTGAAAGAATGTTGTGGGGTGGGGAGTGTTCCAACCTTATTATTTCTGTAAGGATGATGTTCCACATATATTTTCAATTCCTCTCATCTTAAAAAGACTGCCTGCACGACATCTTCTCTTTCTCTTACTGTCTTTCCATTTTCTCCTCCTCCTCCTTCCTACAGGAATATCAATCCATGCCTCCCCCAGAGGCCTAGCTGCCTCCTCCGGTGCTTTATGAGAACGTATAAAATTGTCTGTCATAGTCTTGTCCCATTTCATTCCGATTTGTAACAAGGCTTGCAGACGCAAGGTGCCCCATTGCCCCAAGGGTTGACCCAGGTGCGCAGCCATCTTGAATGGCAGTTGCAACTGACTTAACTTCGCTCAGCTCTTCTGTGTGTGCTCCTTCGAGAGAGGTCCCAAATACCATGTCCCCCCTCCCCGTTTCAATGGCAGCCAAAGCAGCAGCAAAGCAGAGGCTGACAGAAGGAGGATGTTGTGGCCAGCTTTTCCAAAGGCTAAATAAAGGCTTGCCGACCATAGATGCCCCTTGACCACACGTACACCATACCAGGAGTGTCCAAAGTTGGGAACACTAAGAGTTGTGGACTTCAACTCCCAGAATTCCCCAGCCAGCCATGGGGGGAATTCTGGGAGTTGAAGTCCACAAGTCTTAACTATACAAAGGCCTTCAAAGGAGGGGGGGGGTCAGACCTAGCCCTCTGGTGTTTATCTAAAGCAGGGGTCGGTAACCTTAAGCACTCAAAGAGCAATAAAGATCCTAACTGGAAGCCCTCAGTTCAATTCTGGGGCTGACTGGAAGTCTGGTTCCCCCACCATAGAGTCGCCTCCTAGTGCGGCGTCCTTTTTCCTCCACCTGTCCTAACCGAAAGCGCTATCAATTGTGGAGCTGACCAGAAAACCTGCCCCTCGCCATAAAGTCTCCTCCTGACACGCCGTGCTTTTCCCACTTGACCAGAAGCTCCTCTCAAAATTGTGGCGCCGAGCAGCCACAGGGAGCCGCAGCAGAGGGATGAAAGAGCCACATGTGGCTCCAGAGCTGTGGGTTTCTGACCCCTGACCTAAGGAGCCCAGGATCATTCCATTCGATCCCTCCTCCTGACTGGGATGGCTGGGATCTTCAACACAAGGCATCCTATACCATAATCTCTGGCTACCATTCGCCTACGTTTTGAGTGTACTGGGCAAGGTGGTGGCCCACGGCAGGAGTACCAAACCGTTTCGATGTGAAAAGGCTGACATCTAGTGGCCAAAAGGGACACTGCAAGAAGGAGACCCAAAGATGCTTTCTTCAAGAGGCAACGGAACTTTCTGGTTTTTCTCTGAAGGCGTTTCGCTTCTCATCCAAGAAGCTTCTTCAGCTCTGACTAGATGGTGGTGGGGAATGGAAGGGTTTATTTGTCCACTCCAAGGATAAAATACCCAGATACAAACTGAGCAAGCTGTGGTATACATACACAATGCAGTGAGCCACGTGCAGATCTGTACAGTGGGGAAACAAAGCAACCGCTTCATAAATGCATGGCTCAACATAGGAGAACAAGCACATCAGGACTAGATTCAGCAGCCCATCTGCATTCAAAAGACAAAGCCCACTCTTTTGAAGGCAGCAAAGTCCACATTTTGGACAGAGAGGACCGCTGGTTTGAAAGAGGGGTCACAGAGGCCACCTCTGTCCAAACTCAACAGCCCTCTCTCCACAGAGGGGGGGGGGGGAATACGACATCATGTCTCTCCAATCTCCAACATGGTCCTTTCAGCAGTTCCTAGAAGGCTCCACAGCCATTTGCACCACTCAGGTGACCCTGAGGACACAGACAAACCTCCAGGTGGTCTCAATGACCCCATCAAAGGATGCAAAAGACCAGCTGTCTGCAAGGAGGATAAATCCTCCCCATTCCCCAACATCCAGCCAGAGCTGAAGAAGCTTCTTGGATGAGCAGCGAAACGTCTTCAAAGAAAACCAGAAAGTCCAGTTGCCTCTTGAAAAAGCCTCTTTGGGACAACCCTGACCTGGAGAAGCTCCACAGATGTTTTGCAAGAAGGAGAGATGTCTGGCAGAAAAGGCAGCCAGCTCCAGGCAACCCGTGACCCTACAAATGCACGCCCGACAACAGCGCACCCAACAAAACCGCGGCGATAAAACCGCGACATCGACAGCGCACCCACAAAGGCGACAAAAGAGCGCCGACAGAAGCACGATTACGGTTAAGGTAAGGGTTAGGGTAAGGGTTAGGGTTAGGTTTAGGGTTAGGGTTAGAGTGTGCTTCTGTCGGCGTGCTGTTGTCGGCACGCTTCTGCGCTCATTTGTCGGTGCGATTTTGAACTCGTGGTTTTTTCCCAGCGGTTTTGTCAGCGCGCTTTTGTTGAGTGCGCATTTGTCGGTGAACGCAGGCAACCAGGAAAAGCTGCCTCAAGTGTTGGTGCAGGAAGGGACAGACTCCAAGCTGAAGGAAGCCCTGCTGGAGATGATGCTCCGAAAAGGAGCAAAGATTAACTGAAATGACGTAACTGAACACAGAAAATTTAATTGAGACAGCCTGCCAGCCAAGGGGACACAACAGGGGCCATTATCCAAAAACCACAAAACCTCAGGATGAGAAAGACAAGTATCCACTTCCAAAGATCCCATCAGCCTCCCTGAGTCTTTGTATTTTCTTAATGGTGAAGGGACGTGATGGCTCAGTGGCTAAGACTCTGAGCTTGTCGATCAGAAAGGTCAGCTGTTGAATCCCTAGTGTCGTGTAATGGAGTGAGCTCCCGTGACTTGTCCCAGCTTCTGCCAACCTAGCAGTTCGAAAGCAGGTAAAAAATGCAAGTAGAAAAATAGGAAACACCTTTGGTGGGAAGGGAACAGCCTTCCGTGCACCTTCAGCGTTGAGTCATGCCGGCCACATGACCATGGAGACATCTTCAGACAGCGCTGGCTCTTCGGATTTGAAACAGAGATAAGCAGCGCCCCCTAGAGTCAGGAATGACTAGCACATATGTGCGAGGGGAACCTTTACCTTTTCTTAATACAGATGCTAACCCAGAACCCATCAGTCGCTTTGAATTTTAGTCCAGGATCCTTCCTTGGCCGTTTCCTTTTCCAGAGGGAGAGGGGATAGCAGAGGCTTTTCCACAAAGACAAGTGAAACCAACTCTCCCCATCACACAATGGCATTTTGGTTACAATATTTGCTATTCTAGGATCTCTTCTCTTAAAACTATTTGGACAAATTTATTGTGCATCAACAGCTTTAAAAGACGGAAATTTTGGACGTAGAGAAGCTGCCGAAAAAAGCTTTCTGTGTTAAAAAATGCGGCCCATGAAAACAGAAAGTTACTCCTGTAGCCAATCCGTGACAGCAGGAACTTTGATTGATTTATAGCTCCTGTGTGCCTGTCTTTGAAGCTCGACAGAAATTATTTGTACTTGTGTGGAATATTTGTAGCTCAGGGCTAGAAGGTTGGTTTGTAGTTCTCAGGACTTGTTTTGTTTTTTCATTTCCATGGGTTTTATTACACACTTAGGAATCCTCTTCAGTGCTTTGATCTTGGAGAATAAATAGGTTGCTTCTGAAGAGAGCTGCGAGGCTGCTAGATTCGTCTCACTGCTTGGAACACGTTTCACTTGTGCCTAAATCTGTGTGTACTACCTCTTGCTCGGCTGCCAAGCACAATTCCTGGTGTAGCAGCAAGCGCTCACTTCAGAATCCTCTTGTCTCTGGGCTTCAAAGGCCTGGAATTAAGGCCACGGTGTATATCTGAAATTTCAGCTTGATGACACCGATTTTTCATTTCACAGACTGTTCATCTATATGCCTCCTGCCTCACTGTCTCAACTTGACTCTGGATGGTTTACAATAAGATAAAAGGATTAAAAGGATTAAAATTAATGCAAAATTAATTAAGATCCATGGTGGTGCATATGTTAGAGTGCAGTACTGCAGGCTACTTCTGCTGACTGCCTGCAATTTGGCAGTTTGAATCTGACCAGGCTCAAGGTGACCCAGCCTTCCGTCCTTCCGAGGTGAGTAAAATGAGGACCCAGATTGTTGGGGGCAAGAGGCTGACTCTGTAAACAACTTAGAGAGGGCCGGAAAGCACTGTGAAGTGGTACCTGAGTCTAAAGGCTATTGCTATTAACAATAATTAAATATGTTAAAACCAAGAGAATATGTGGTAGGAGGGATGGACCTTCAATGAACTGATTGATTCCCAATCAATCACTTTTAGTGCTGCGTATCCCATTGTGACCCCAGGCCATTGAGCAGAAGTAGGTAATAAGGCTCTTCCTCTGGAAGAACAGAGGATTTCAGCTCAGGAGGCCAGATGTTTCAGAGAGCATGGCAGATGTGTGAATTCTTAGATATAAACTGAAATATCCTCTCTTTTAAAAACTGTATCTACACTGCAGCTACTGATAGGGGCTTATACATGGGTCTGCCCTTGGAAGCTACAATTAGTCGAGGGCAGCTATGCAAGTGGCGACAGGCGTCTCCTGGTCCACCCAGGCACCTGAATCACTTTGTTGTCTTCCTACAAACTTCCAGGTTCAATTCAAGGCATTGGTGACCATCCAGAAAACCCTTCCTTGGTTAGGATCACCTCCTCGATTCACTTTCACCTTCTACTGGACTGGCCCGTCCCATAAGATCCAACAGACTGGGCAGACAGCGTCCCTTGCACAAAACACAATCTTGTGGGACCTAGGAACCTCCAAGAGAGAGAGGGGGGGGAGGGAGGGAGGGAGGGAGGGAGGGAGGGAGGGAGGGAGGGAGGGAGGGAGGGAGAGAGAGAGAGAGAGAGAGAGAGAGAGAGAGAGAGAGAGAGAGAGAGAGAGAGAGAGAGAGAGAGAGAGAGAGAGAGAGAGAGAGAGAGAGAGATTGATTTCCAATCCTGCTGGTCTTCCTTATTCTTCAACAAGTGTTCCCGTGAGTGCCAAGTCAGGACTTTTCACCTCAATGGCTCATCCAGCAGCTTGTTTTCCATCCTGCCTCAGACACCCAAGCATCCCTATCCCTATGCAGCTCACGGGTTAATACAGTACATAAATCAGAAGCCTATTTGGGGTCTTGCACTCAGGCATCCACCCAGACTTTCCTCGACAGAGAAGTCAGGCAGGTTGGTGGCTGTGAGCGCAGGTGTGGGAAGAAAAATCCAGGTCCACTTCCAAGCTGGGAATAAAAGGGAGGCTGCTTAAGAAAGAAAAGTCTGTTGATTGACGAGCAGAACCAACACACACAGTGTGCAGTTCTGGGACTGCTGACCAATTGGTTTGGTTTGCAGCTGGGCTTTTCTAAAGTTTTTGCAGCGCTTTGTAGTCTGAAGAGGGTTTTGCTTCGTGGGATTTGACTGACTTGTTTTGCAAAGGCTCGTAATGGGTCTAAAGCAACGGCTTCCTTTGGCTTAATCCTGTCAAACAGATGTAATTAATTTTATCCTGTTATCTGTTGCCTCTAGCCTGCCGTGGGAAGCCTCCCCGCAAGACTGAAACATTTTGGGAAATATTTAAATAGGCAGAATATTTCCCCAAGGGAGAAATGGAGAAACATGTTCTTTGAAGCAACCCCCCCCCCTCTTTTTCAATAGCCCACAGCAGATGCCAGCACGTAAGGAGATAAAGAGCTTATTGAAAGAGGAAGCCGACTATTGAGAGGGCTCCATTCATAAGCAAAGCAAATACTTCCAGCAGAAACCCGTTCAAGATATTTCGAAACCCCTTGCAGCAAAGTTTGACAGCTAACAAAGGCAGAATGGAAGGATTAGAACAAGCAGCCCCTCGCCCAAGATCCAACACAGGACAAAAGCCATTAAAGCCACGATAGGAATTGCCCAGTATAAGAAACGATACTAAATTATAATCTATTAAATGAAACAATGAATGTATAAGAATGATAAATGTTAAAACACTTGTAACCAAACGACATACTGTATGTGATGATGGGCTTTGTTTTTTCTTCTTCTCTTTTGTGTGTTTTTTTTTCTTTTTTGCTTTTCTTTTTCTATTGTTGTGTGTATATGTTGTCTATGTAACAAAAATAAAAAAAATGTTTATTAAAAAAAAAAAGGAATTGCCCAGCACCCTTTTGGATCACAAGTCCCTTCATTGCACCATCCCCAGAACAGTCCAAACTTCAAAGTCACAGAAACCTATCAAGATCCATCCCCTCCTTCAACCGTTTGGGTCAGCTGCCCCAGAACCACAAACCCTGGTGGTTCTGTTCATCAAGAGTATCTTTCTTTCAATCAGTCCCCATTTTATTTCCGGCATCTTTCTCCCAGCCTGGAATTGAGCCAGATGAATTTTCCTTCCAACACAACGTAGGAAGTCAGGGCCTACCTCTCTCCTAGAAAAATGAAATATTTTAGGAAATATTAAAAGGGCAGAATATTTCCCCTAAAAGAGAGGCAGAAACTCATCCTCCACACCTTTGTTAATGGTCCATTAAGGCCTGAGCCAGTCTATTCTACATAACAAAGATCTACCTCCTTCAGGCAGAGCCACAATAGGAATTCCAAAGCCCTTTCATTACATCCAACAGGGCCTTTCTTAATGGGCCAGTATTGTTCCCACTTTTCTCAATGAATGGGGTTCACGTCATGTCCTGTCCTTCTTAATCCCTTCACTTGAACTAAAGGTATTTTGTTTGTGAATAGATTGGGTCGGATTTCTTAATGGGAAATGGGACCTGTTGGAAGAAATGTCCATCTGGATTCAGTTCCAAATAGGGAAAAAGACACCAGATTCATGGAAGTTGCTTGGAAAGATGGTTTAATGGTAGACATAACTAAGGCAGAATATCAGCAAATAGCCCGAGCCTTAAAGATGAAGTGAGGAAAACTAAAGCTCATAATGATGAGAGTGTTTGCAGTAGTGCCTCCCGGTTTTATTTTATTTTATCAATTTTTAGTACTCCCATTGGATCATTTTTTATTTAATTAACATTTTTTGGTGAAGATAACAGCGTAGAACATAATACAAACAAAAACCTTTGTTGCTTTGTTGCTGCCGAGAATTAAAAAAGCATGGGAAAAAGAAAGAAAAGCCATGGCACCAGCCCAGAATCTCTCCCTCCGGTGAAGACAGCAAAACAACCAAGAATTGAGGAGCTCTTTGTTGGCAGGAGATCTGTAAGTAAAACAATCTGGAGAGATTAGAATGGGACCGTCAAAAAGATGTGGCAAAACAGCATTTACTAGACTTTCCCGATCTGGCGGGGGGGGGGGGGGAACAAACTGAAAGCCAGCTCTTCTCACAAACAACTAGCCCAATAACTTCCTATATGGAGGCTGAGCTAAAGGCAAAAAAGGCAAAGAACAACCAGATAATTCAGAGTATGGAGAGTTTACCTTGGGAAAATTCAACTGAGTTTATGGCAAAGCAATGCCTTCTCACAGCGCAAACGGTGGTTTCAATATTTGAACAATTAATTGCCATCCAACATGATGTAGAGTACAATATCGGGCCCCAGGTGCCACCACCAAAGTTCTTGCAGAAGACTTGATTAACTCCCATAGGCAGGATAAGGAAAAGGGAAAAAAAGGAAAGAACCAGAGAAACAGTTAAAGAGTCGGATAAAAGGAGGCAGTCCTCTCAGAAAAACAGTCCCTCCCCAGACAAGGCAACAAGAGGAAAAGCTATCAATAAAGAAGAAATCAGGAAAGCATCCCTCCCTCAATTACAACAATCACATCGCTCACTACAAACCCAATGGATAGCTCTTAGAATCCATTTGAACAGACTTAATTATGGATGTTGGAATTCCAGAAGTGCAATATTAAATTCCCTAAACCAGCTTCTTCACTGTTACAGTGGCATGATTGATCTCCGTGCTGTGGAGTGGTTCCCTGAGGCCCCAAATTGGAAGCGGATTCTCCTGTCTTTCAAACAGCCCACCATACTACAGATTTATTCAAGATGAAGGCATATTTAGCCTCCTTCCAAATCTTTCCCATCGGAATCTTTGGTGAGGAAATAGCTAACATGCGAGCTCCCAAGGTGGCTGCCTCCTCATCATTTTCAACCTTGGAAAAGAGAGAGAAGGACAGTGGGAGTCAACCAGCCCTGCCCAGAGAAGAGATACTTAAGAGCACAGAAGCTGGTCTCATTAACGCTTTTGGTGCTCTCCCAAGGAAAGAACAAGACAATATATTATAGAAGTTAGAAAATGTAAAGAAATCCTTATTGGTCACAATGGACACCGCAGAGCCGCTTATAGATCTGGTTTCCCCAATAATTGAGCCTCTCACTTCTCCCCCAGAGGACAAGAAATTACAAGAATACAAGATCATGGAAAATAGAAGCCAAGACCCAAAGGGGGTATTAGAGATCCCAGTAGAGATGGAGATGTTTTCATCCCTGTGTGAATTTCTCATGACACCTTCAGCACCAAACCAAGAAACTGAGAGTCGACCCACGTCAGAGCCACCATCTCAAAGAATGAAAAACGCCTTGTCCTGCACCCAGAGAAGAGGCATCGGAATGGCAAGCTCTGTTAGCTGGTGCAAAAACCTCTTACCCTGAACAAGTTCCTCAAGAGTCTACACATGACCTAGACGGGCCATCCCTATTTTTAAAGAAGGCCAATTTGGTGTGCGATAATACCTCAATCCATGGTAACAGCCAGACAACTTCCCTTTGTATAAATCAAGTTTCCCGATGAGCTGCAAAAGTTGATCCACTTTCCCTTATAACCTGGAATATAGCAGGTTGGTCTGTTCCATCAAAAGACCAACTCTTTTTTGACTATATATCACAATTTGACATCCTCTTCTTGCAGGAAACCTGGGCCTCCACAGAGATTCAGTTAGATGGCTATTGGGTTAACTCAATCCCGGCTGTCCCAAGCAAGGTGTGGGGGAGAGCTAAAGGGGGTATTGTGACATTAGTTAATACATCCTTGCAATTTAAATGTGTACCACTGCCACCTTTCCAGCCATGGGTTGTAACTACATTACTCTCGTTTAAACAGGTTGAAATTTTGCTTTTTAATATCTATATTCCTCCACTTAATGAGAATAATGTGATTAACAAGATTTGGGACAGCATAGAAGATTTTATCCTTGGCTGTTCAGCCAAATTCACCAAAGCTGCAATAATTATAGGGGGGACTTAAACGCTAGAATGATCAAGCATTATTTAATCATTTTAAGATTCACTATGATGAAAATGAAACAGGAGAATCTTTGCATTCCAGACAATTTAAAGACCCTAAAGCTAATCAGGCAGGTTTGTGTGTAAGACAAATGACTGTACGTTTGGATCTTTGTATCCTTAATGGGTCCCCATGGGGCGACTTTCCAGCAGAATATACTTATCGGGGAGCAGGAAGAAAATCCACAGTTGACTACTGGATAATATCATAGGACCTCCTGAAGTTCTTACAGAAGATGAAGGTAGACTCACGACTGGAAAGCGATCATAATACCATACTCCTTACTCTCACATTGCACCAAAAATCTCTAAGGGCAGGCACAGCCTACCTACCTAGGTTAGAGATTCAAAATACCCCAAAATGGAACGTTCCAAAATGGAACAAGAAAAATGCTAAGGAAGTTACCAAATGGATGTTAGCCCCTGAAACCATAGAGCTACGTACATCTCTACTAAGAAATAAGTGTGGAGGATCTTACCTAGAGGGGTTTGAATCCTTAATTTTAAATCTGAATTTGGTTCTCAGTAACAGATTACTAGCTCACTCCAAAAGGCAGGTTTCAAAGAACAAAAAATGGTTCAATAGAGATTGCGTGCAACTAAAAAGGATATGAAAAACAAGAAAAGTAAAAGTGCCCCCTTTGAGGATCACACTTACTACTTAAAGCAACTGAAAGCACAATATAAGAATCTTCTAAAAGGAAAGGAGTCTTGGCATAGACTAATTACGGCAGTCAGGACAAAAAATGCATCCCTTTTTTGGTACATCACCAGGGGATTGGGAAAACCTCCGCTATACCCAACAAATTCCGATTCATGCCTGGGAAGAGTATTTTAGGGAGCTTTATACAGATCCTGACTATGTAACTAAGGAGAGCCAAGCTAGTTTGGACCAAACTCCTTACTGGCCCCGTTACACCAGAAGAGATATCTCAGTTGATCGGAGCCCTAAAGGTTAATAAGGCACCCGGGGCTGATAATGTCCTGCCAGAAATAATCAAAAAGAATGCCAGTTGGTGGGCTCCGCTTTTAGCATCACTGTTTACATTTATAGATAAAACAGGCCATATGCCTAGAGACTGGGGAGTAGCAATTATCATATCAATTTATAAAAAAGGTAATAGAAATGACCCAGGCAATTATAGACCCATTAGTCTTCTAAGCGTTATTAGTAAACTGTATGCAAAACACCTAAATTATAAACTTCAAGATTGGCTAATATCAGGGGGGATAATCAAAGACGAACAAGCCAGTTTTAGAGAAGGAAGATCTACAGTGGATCGTATCTTGGTACTCCACCATTTAATACAAAAATACACATATTAAAAAAATCCTCTCTTTTTGTGGCCTTCCTGGATTTTAAACAGGCCTTCGATTCAATATCCAGGATCGCCCTCTGGGAGAAATTAAAATGCACCACGATCGATAAACGCCTCCTCTTCCTCATACAAAAATTCTATGCCAATTCCACCTTGAAAGTGAGGTGCAATCCCCAAGGGAGTTTAACCGGCTCAGTAACGGTACAAAAAGGGTATGGCAGGGTTGCATCCTGTCCCCCTCCCTCTTTAACTTCTATATTAATCCCGATTGATCTCCTACAGAACGCTAATTTCCATTCTCCTAACCTAGCACAACGCAAAGTGCCAATTCTCTTATATGCTGATGATGCTGCAATCCTTTCACAAACCCCTGTAGGACTGAAGAGAGCAATTAGGGCAACAGTCGGCTATTGCAGGCAAAACAAGCTGATCCTTAACTTTGATAAATCAAAAATTTTAGTTTTTGCTAAAAGACCAAGCCAACACTCCTGGAAAATAGAAGGACATACTTTAGAACAGGTTAGAACATTTCGATGCCTTGGGGTGGTTTTCCACTCGCAAGGGACATGGAAGGCACACCTGGATCACACATTGCAAGTAGCCAATAGGTCCTCAAATGCAATTAAACATTTCTTTTATACAGGTGGAGGTCAGTTAGTACCTGCTGCCTTAAAACTCTTTGAGGCCAAAACATTGGCACAAATTCTATATGGGGCACAAACAGGAATCCTTGCAAAGAGAGACGTTAGAAACCATACAAACCAAATTCCTACGAGCCATCTTAGCTGCACCTAATGGAACTCCAAATGCCCAGTTAAGAATTGAGACAGGCATGCCTCAAATTCAGGTAAGAGCCTGGAAGATGATGATCATTCATTGGTTTAAAATGCATTTCTTCCCAGAGGGACTGTCCTCACTAGTGTTGACTGACAATTTCCCCTGCCCCTGGGCTCTTATAGGCTCTCATTCTTATTCTTAATGTCCCTAGGCTTTGATCAAGCAAAGCAAGTAGTAATTAATAGAATTAAGGACATGGAGTTCCAAGAACGAAATAGTTTGCCTCTCCACAGTAGGGACAGAATCAAACAGGGTGTGTGGGAATCGGCAAGATATCTAAATGACCTGATCTTCCCAAAACAAAGAATAGCTTTCTTCAAAGCCAGATTTTACATTCTTCCTTCAGCACTCCTCCAGGGCAGGTATAAGAGAACACATATAGCAGAACGGGTCGGTATATGTGGTAAAGGAGAAGTTGAAGATATCTCCCACGTTCTATTACACTGTGAGCTATACAGAGTTTGTAGGTCTGCATATATTCTCCCCTTATTCGAAAGATTGCCTGGGAGGGCAGACAATTTTTATCTAGGTTTTCTCCTTCAGGACACTAACCTGGTTATCACATATGCAAAATTCTGTGTGGCTGCAATGTCCATAAGAAAAAAATTGGCTACAGAAGTATAGTTGTCATCTGGTACCAATTATCTGGACATATTAACAATCTTTGGACCATTGTATTTACTCCTATACTTAACAGCGCTGCACGCAGGTAAACCAGGGAGTGACCCGAACAATCTGAGAACCTGTATGTTATTTTCCACTTTAATGTCAATACTTTTTAATTATATCTTAATGTCAGTACTTTTTAACATATTGTAAAAACTAATGTGTATGGCTAGTCTTTGACCATAATAAAGATTACTCACTTACATGTTAGGCAGATAGAAACCAAGTTTATCCAATCAGAGACAAGATGATCTTTAAAGCATTCTTTTGTTCACGCTCCTGCCTCTGTCTTCCTTATCTGTGGAGTATTCCTATAGCCTTGTGTAGGGAGTGGCTGCCTTTGCAATGCTGTTTTTTCGGCAGAATGCTTTAAGGATTTATGAGTCAGGAAAACTCCCTAGTTTGGGTTCCTTTATCTATGGGGCCTGATATTCCCGTGTAACAATTTCTTCTATGTTTTCAAGAATGTGCCTAGCTTTGAAGCCAAGAATAGAAGCGAGATAACATTTGCAGTCATGCCATCCAGTATTAAGGTTCCAATTTGCTAGGGTAGAAAGCAACTAATTTCTGACAGTATACAATAATATAAGCGGAAGCCAATGACAAAACTTAATTCCACATAAATGATTTCTAGCAGGATATCATATCAGAAGCAAACAGCAAATATTGGTTTAATCAGTAACAATTATATGGTAACATAAGCAATTCATAATAAAAGCAAATATTGATTCATATACTCTTTTAATTATTTTCCACCCCCTGAGTATCTTTTCAAAGCCATTCATGGCTCCTGTACGAAATGATGGTCTGTGGCGTTAACCACGGTTTGTTCCTTTCCTGACCTCCCCAGTCTTCTTGACTTCCCCCCGTCCCGCCTCCCGCGTTTCCCAGCATGCCCCGCGGTTAAACTGCACCTGCGGGTACTTCCGTCGCCGAATCCTAAAACTCCTTCCGTCGCCGTTCCTATTCCGGAAGTGGAGGGGGCGGGACTCTCACGCCAATCGCCGGCGCCGTCACCCGAGCGACCAATCGGCGTCCTCCTCCTCCTCCCTCGACGAGAGAGAGAGAGAGAGAGAGAGAGAGAGAGATGGCAGCCAGCGCGGTGCGGAGGGGCCTTTTGGGCCCGGCGCGGAGGTGAGGCCTTGGCCTCGAGTTTCATGTCCTCCAGCTGAAGGGGGGCTTTTCTGGGGAGGGCTTTTCAGGCTTATTTCCCATCCCGGGGGCTCCAGGCCTGCCCAGTGCCGAGGATCTCATCCTCTTCTTCTCCTTTTTCAGGCTGGCCGGGTCGCGGCGTTTCAGCAGCGGGGGCGGCTACCCGGGCACCCCGCTGACGGCCCCTCTGCCGGGGCTGCCCAAGCCGGCTTTCGCCGGCCTGGACGGGCCGGAGGGCTTCGAGACGGAGGTCAGCGCCTTGGAGGGCGGGCTGCGCGTGGCCTCCCAGAAGAGGTTCGGCCAGTTCTGCACCCTGGGCGGTAAGAGGGCGCCGGGGGGGGGGGCGCGGCGGCGAGGGGGTCGCGTGGGCGGCCGAAGCGACTCCGGGGCCCGCGGCTGACCTTCCTCCCCCTCCTCTTCCTTCTGCCCCGGGACCAGTGCTGATCAACTCCGGCTCCAGATACGAAGCCAAGTTCCCCGGCGGGATCTCGCACTTCCTGGAGAAGTTGGCCTTCTCGGTAAGCGGCTTTTCTGAAATGCGGCTGGGAGAAAAGGAAACGGCCGGGCTTAATACGAGCCCTTTGGGAGTTGGGGAGGGGGCGTTAATCGAGACCCCCTTTTCTGTGCCTTCCTCCTCTCTGCTCTTGGCCTGAAAGAGGGATGGGAAGAAGGAAGAGACTTATTAGGAATAGTAATAAGGATACAAACTGTAACACAGAGATATTATGCCTTGTGTTTGCAACGTAGAAGCTTGCATGCTGTCAGTGCCTTTTGTTCCCTGCAACTGACTCCCTCTAGCAGCGTTATTAGGGTCTTTAGAATATCTGGCCAATGTCAAAACGTGTCATCCTTGCCATTTGATCTCTTTCTCAATCTGCAATCTATGGGCATAGAATTTATCCCGGAATGGAGCTGTAAAGAGCTGCAAATCTGACTCCTTTGATATGTCCCACTTCTGCCTGAGAAGGTATCTCTCACTTTTGATCTATGCCCTTCCCAACAGGGGGCCAAAGGGCCAATCCTGGGAACAGAGGAAAGAGATAATGCTGATGAGGCTAGTGAGGAGTATTGTAAAGCCAGGATGTTATTCTATGATGTCTCTAGCTGCATAAAAAGGAGCCACACCTTCTCTGAAGGGCAGTTCTTCCCTGTGTATCTTTGGGGTATGATGGGAACAACTGACCATCATGTCTTTAAGCTTTGATCAAAGATTAAACGCTGATTGTTATTCAAGCCTCCCTTTGAGTCTCATGTTGGGCTCATTGTGACTTGGATGTGTTTTCAAACTTCTTTGGGTCTCAATGTATTCTCAAACCTTACATTTGGCACCCGTGAATGGAACTTGGAGGCTCCATTTTCCTTCAAGGTATCCACATCTGGCTTCCCATACAGCTGAATCCCTTTGTGGTTCAGCGGGTCTGGAGCTTGTCAGGAAAATCCCCTCAAAAAGAACCTCTTTAAAAGAGTGGAGCCGTGTTCCCCTTTGAATTCTGTGCCAGCCACTGGGACATGGTAAAGGCTGCTGTAAGAATTGGCAACCATAGCAGCAGCCTGTTAGGAACAAGTAACCTTGTAAGAAAAACAGAGCTGTGTGCCAGCCCATTGGGACCCAGTAAAACCTATTGCAGAACCTATTGTTCTTACAAAAAGGAAGCTAAAAACCCTCTGCACAGCTATCTGGCCAACCTACTCTGTTGGCTCCTCATCTTCCTTTCTCCATTTGAATTTTAGAATAGAATAGAACTGGAAGGGACTTTGGAGGTCTTCTAGTCCAGCCCCCTGCTCAAGCAGGAGAACCTGTATCCCATTTCAGATGGATGGCTATCCAGTCTCTTCTTAAAATCCTCCAGTGATGGAGCACCCTCAACTTCTGGAGGCAACCTGTTCCACTGGTTCCTGTTAGGAAGTTTCTCCTTAATTCCAGGTTGCTTCTCTCCTTGGTTAGAAAAGAATAAGAATACAATAGAGCTAGAAGGGCCTCTGAAGGTCTTCTAGTCTAGCCCCTTGCTCAAGCAGGAGAACCTATACCATCTCAGACAAGAGACTATCTAGTCTCTTCTTAAAAGAGCTGGATGGAGCTCCCACAACTTCTTGTAAGCTGTTCCACTGGTTCATTGTCCTCACTGTCAGGAAATTCCTTCTTAATTCCAGGTTGCTTCTCTCCTTGATTAATTTCCACCCGTTTCTTATCCTGCCTTCTTTGGTGCTTTGGGAAATAAGTTGATCCCCCCCCCTTCCTCTTTATGTCAGACCCTCAAATACTGGAAGACAGCTATCATATCCCCCCTGGTCCTTCTTTTCTCTAGACTAGCCAAACCCAAATCCTGCAGCCATTCTTCATATGTTTTAGTCAGCGTAGTTGCTCTTCTCTGAACTTTTTCAAAACTCTTTTAACTTCTTTTTTGCAGTATGATCAAAATTGACTGCAGTATTCCATGTGTGGCCTTATTGGGGTTTTATAAAGTGGCACTAACACTTCACCTGATCTTGATTTTCTGCCTCTGTTTATACAACCCAGGATTGTATTCGTTTTTTTGGCTGCTGCTGCACATTGCTGCAATTCTCCAAAAGCTGCCAGCAAAAACCTCTTAATATTACATCCCAGGGAAAATGGTTATTGCGTGTTACCATTTCACTGCATGTAATTTAGTTAAATTTTATTTTGCCTTGACTGAATTTTCCCTAAAAAATGAACTCTTTTGCTTTGTTTCCCTCCTTTTCTCTTTAGTCTACGGCTCAGTTTAGCAGCAAGGATGACATCCTCCTCATGTTGGAGAAGCATGGAGGAATTTGTGACTGCCAGGTGTCAAGGTCTGTTTTCTGTTGGGTGTCCTTTGGCCAGGCTGTGCTTTGACAAATCCCTGCCAAGCGATGTGGCTTTTGAGCATAACCCTATTACATATCGCATACTTCTCCCCCCCCCTCGTTTTATTATGGGATCCCCTCCACCCCTCACAGCGAGGCTAATGGGAGTTTTGAGTTTGATTTGAGTGATGCAGTGGGCTGTTTGCCGCCCGAAAGTTTTAAGGTTTTTGTTGCAGGGTCTTCAACGTGCCTAGGTGAAGACCCTGCGACCCGGGTAGAACACAAAACCAATTTTGCTCTTCTTTCAGGGATACCACAATGTATGCTGTTTCTGCAGACAGCAGGGGCCTTGATGCCATGGTCAGTCTGTTGGCTGATGTGGTTCTCCAACCCAGACTGTCAGGTAATCTTCTAGTAAATAAATAATAATAATAATAGTTTAAAAAAGTAGATTGCCGGGTGAGATTGTTAGGGAGTCTTCTGCGCATGAAGAAAAGAGAGCAAGAGCCCAAGGCAGGATTTCACTGCCCCACCTGAACGCAAATGGCGTTGCTGTAAAGGTGTCAGTGATTTCTGCCAGCGGAAAATGTGGTGGAGTGGCACAATTTGGAAGGACAGGAGTGGGAGAGACCAAGATGGTGGGAGGGGTGTAGGTGGGTGTGCCCAATCAAATTTATCAGCTGGGAAGAAAGACAGGTTGATTCTGTGGGATTTCGTGGCTGAAAATGGGGAGCAGTTTCCCTCCCCTTCCAGGGATTTGGGGCCATTGTCCCTTGGGAGGAGGTTCGGCCTGGATCCAAAGCGTTGGCTTCTCTTGGCAGATGAGGAAATCGAGATGACTCAGATGGCCGTCCGCTTTGAGCTGCAGGACCTGAACATGAGACCCGATCCAGAGCCGTTGCTGACCGAGATGATCCATGCAGTAAGGCCCTCTGGCATTCTGCCCCACGAAGCCCCTGAGCCCTTCAGTGGCCTCCTCCTAATCTCCTGGCTTGGGGGAAGAACTATCAGCAGGCCAAGGAAGGCAACCCCTAAGGAATTTGAGGGTCACGTGGTGGCTTCCTGGGTGTTGTTGAAAATGCCCTTTCAACGGTGGATCTGAAATAGTTTTCAGATGAAACACAAGTTTGTCTTTTTTATGATAAGCAATGGGGGTTCCTTATGTGAGGTGGGGCACAATCAGATAAAAAAAAAACACTTCGTTTTGCTAAGGTTGGGTTCCCGCCTGCAATCTGGGAAGTGAAAGGAAATATTCAGTCCGGGGAATGCAAAGTCAAAATGGGGCATTGTATGAATGCCCCCCCCTCCCCCCCGCAAGCTGCATCTTTCCTTCCAACTGACGGGGTGTGACATTGTGCTTCAGAAGGGTGTGGGATACTTTTGATTTTTCCTTAACTGAAATTTGTATTTTGCTTGGGATTGTGCAGCCCACGATGTGACGCACCGTCTTTAAGGAGGTACCTTCTCATCTGCATGTGCACCCATCTCTACTGCAAAGCCCCCCTTTGGGTCCAAAGTGCTTGCAGGCCCTGACTTTGGGGCCAGAGGCAAATTTCTTCAAAGAGCTGGGAAACAAGAGGTTCTCAGTAGCTCAGGCCACGGATCAGAGAGACCTGGGTTCAAATCCAGGTTTATCACACCATGAAAGTGGAATCCATTGCATAATGCTTAGGAGAGCCTTGAGGAGAGGTGGTTACTTTCTCAGGTAATTGCTCCCTTATGCTCACTAGAGCTGTATTTT
The DNA here is from genome assembly GCF_051295495.1 of Thamnophis sirtalis. Taxonomy (NCBI): domain Eukaryota; kingdom Metazoa; phylum Chordata; class Lepidosauria; order Squamata; family Natricidae; genus Thamnophis; species Thamnophis sirtalis. Next base: position 26,035,025 of record NW_028261382.1, read on the forward strand.
TATCAACCAAGTCAAGCAGCAAAGACTCTTCCTGTGTTTTGGTGCACGTGGCTAACTGTAAGGGAAGTTGCAAATGTTTTGTCATTGCCTTGGGGTTTCTTTTGAAAATCGTGTTTGTTCTGATCTCCCACAGGCAGCCTACAGGGAAAACACTGTGGGGTTGAACAGGTTCTGTCCTGTGGACAACATTGAGAAAATTGACAGGTCGGTCCTCCACTCGTATCTGAGGAATTACTACACCCCCGACAGGATGGTGTTGGCTGGCGTGGGGATTGAACACCAGCAGCTTGTGGACTGTGCTCGCAAGTACTTCCTGGGAGCTGTTCCAGCGTGGGGAAGTGGGGAAGCCAAGGATGTGGACAAGTCGGTTGCCCAGTACACGGGAGGGATCCTGAAGGTGAGGAAGGGGAGGCGGCCTCTGCTCGTCTTGCCAGGGGCTGCAGAAGGAACAGAAAACCTCACCTGCAGTTCAGGGCCAACTCATTATTAGCACGTGGGAAGCCAAACCTCCTTTGCATCTCTTGGGTTTTGTAAAGTGATTTCTTATGATTTGAAATGGGGTTTCAATGGATGCAGTTGTGCTAATAGCAGTTGGATCAGCCATCGTATCGAGGTTAAGAAGTCAAAAGTATAAAAATTAACAACTGGAGGCACAATATTAAATTACAATTCAAAGGATAAGGAAGAGATCGTCTCTCTTAGAATTGGAAGGTCTTGGGCCACTTGTTGAGTGAAGCAGTCACATGGAAGCCTCACTTAACGACCATCCCAACTTGTGACCCTAATGGACAGCCTCCATTACAGTCGTATGTCGAGGTAGTGGTAGACTCTGTGCCTCTTCCAAGGTGAACATGAAGAGTCACTTGCAACTCTAAAAATAATCACAAGGCAGCCCAAGTGTTAAAAGCCGTCAAAAGCAAAGTTGAAGGTAAAAAGAACGCTGTAGAGCAGGGGGTCTCCAACCTCAGCAACTTTCAGCCTGATGGTCTTCAACTCACAGAATTCCACGGCCAGCAAAACAAAGCTGCCTGGGGAATTCTGGGGGTTGAAGTCCACCAGGTTTAAGGTTGGCGACCCCTGCTCTAGAGCCAATGGCCAGCTACTCTCACAAAAGCCAAATTCCAGGGAATCTCTCCCTCTTTCTGCAGCTGGAGAAGGACATGTCAGACGTGAGTTTAGGGCCCACCCCCATCCCAGAGTTGGCCCACATCATGATTGGACTAGAAAGCTGCTCGTTTCTGGTAAGCCTCCCTCCCCTTCTGTGGCGGCCCTTCTGCGTGGACGTCCCCGCGTGACCATCTGGTTTGGCTTCCCTGGTCCAGGAGGAAGACTTCATCCCCTTTGCCGTCTTGAACATGATGATGGGGGGCGGTGGCTCTTTCTCTGCTGGAGGCCCCGGCAAAGGCATGTTCACGAGGCTGTACCTCAACGTCCTCAACCGGTATGTCCCTCGGCTTCTCAGAAGAAAGAGCCAAGAGCAGAGACAAGCCAGGGGAGCGGGGGGGGGGGGGGGGGAAGGCCAGGGTCACGGTGCTGCAGGGGGCTTTTGGTTTGGGGAGGAGTGTCCAAAGAGAGAAAGGAGTAAAAATGTGTAGCCAGTTGACACATTGTGCCAAAGCCTAATTCGCTTTCATTGTCTCTGTGTTGGCTAACCCAGCAGTGAGAGAGCTCCAGGGTTCTTCTAAGCCATCAATAATGGTTTTGCAAGAGCCACGGTGGCGCAGTGGTTAGAGGGCAGAACTGTGGGCTGCTACTGCCGACTACCATCTGCCTGCAATTTGCCAGTTGGAATGTCACCGGCTCAGGGCTGACTCAGCCTTCCGTGCTCAGTCAAAGAAGGACCCAGTTTGTTGGGGGCAAGAGACTGGCTCCGTAAACCGCTTAGACAGGGCTGTAAAACACTGAAGTGCTATATAGGTCTACAGTGCTATTGCTACAAATAGACAACAGACTAAACCTAAACCAAGCAAACCCCTGTGCCTCCCCCCCTCCCCCTTCACGTGGATTGAGGGGGGGGGCTGCCATAAGCCTTTTTGCAAATCTCAGCCACATTGATCAGTTTGTTGCTTTGGTAACGGATCCTCCTCCCTCAAGGCCATCCTCTCTGCTCCCGACACTCCGTCACCACGATTGACACCAAAGCAGCAAAGAGCAGCATGTTGGAGGCTCCTGAGAATGTCCCCTAAGCCAGGCAAATTCTTTGGGGCCAAAGTCTCCCCCTCGTCTTGCAAAGTGTCTCACTCAACGTCCCCGATTGCCTGGACAATACGTGGGTTGTGTTCAGTGCTTGGCCCCACTCCAGCTTCCCAGGACTTTCCAGATTTCCCATTCTGCCCAGGGTAGGGATCGATAGATGGGAGCCACCAGCCATCATCCCATACTGGGGGGAGGGGGGGTGTCTTTCTCTCGTAGACATTAAGTTCCAGTGGGGGAGGGGGCTGAGCCCTGCGGGATCCCTACTAGCACCCCAGGCGAGTTGAACCTTCTCCATGCAGCCGGCAAGGGAACCATCCACTCCAGGAGAAGGAGAGCCACCATACAGGGATGCCCCTCTTTCCGGCCTCTGCAGCAGTCCAGGAGGACCCTGCAGTCACAAGGCTGGAAGGCCACTGAGAGAGCTGTGCCGCCGCCCTCCAGGCTCAGTTCATTGATGGGGACAACCTGCGTGGTTTCCATCCCACCCATGGCTCGATTCTGATTTTGCCCTGGGTCCAGCTATCCCTGTCTCCTTTGTGGTGACTGAGCAGCCCTTTTCTTGACCATCTCCAGAAAAGCATCTGGGGACCATGTGATGGACATGCACCCTGCACCCCCACGTCCATCACATGGGCCAGTCAGTCCCAATCATCCCAGTTGGAGATGCCTCCCAGTCACACCACTCCAGGTGCGGGCTGAATGTCCTTGGCTCCCAGAGAATAGAACGTTGTTATGACTGGATTTCCTTGCAACTCCATGAAATCCACCCTCCCAGTTTCCCACAGCACCAGTTGTGGCAGCCCTGAAGACCCAAAGGAAAAGATGGCCTCCAGGGCTGACAGGCTGCCCCCCCCCCCATAACTGATGGTCGTGTCCTGCAACGAGAGGAACATAGCAGGTTATCCCAGGCAGCCCCCAACCCCCTGGAGTACCACGTGGAGTGGCAGATCCACAGTGGGCCTTTCCTCACAATAATTGTAGCCTGAGTCAACCAGATGAATGAATGTATGTGTGAGTTTGGCAGAATCCTTCAGGAATCTGACTGTGGCTGTTACCTTGGCCTTTCCTGGGCCAGCCGGTAGCTGCGGCTGATGGGATAGGTGGTCCAACTCTGGAGGAGGACCCACAGTTGCGAGAGGCTCTTAGGGAGCCCTGCGAGGATGCTGATATTCACCCCTGTTCCCGTCTCTGCTGCTCTCTCCCTCCCCCCCCCCCCCCAGGCACCACTGGATGTACAACGCCACCTCCTACCACCACAGCTACGAGGACACCGGACTCCTGTGCATTCATGCCAGCGCAGATCCCAGACAGGTGAGCTGGTCCTCAGAAGGGACCCCTCATCTGCCAGACAGGTCCTCTCAGCCAATTGGAGATTGGGTTGCATCTACCAGGGCAGCAGGCGAGGGAGGGAGGGAGGGAGCAGCCGTCCCCAGTGCCCCCTTGACTGGCCTGGCCTCACCCCAGAGGCCTTCAGAAAGGGGGAGGCCTTGAACGGGGTCTCACGCCCCACTCCTCCTCTGCCCCTCCTCCTCGATTGCAGGTCCGTGAAATGGTGGAGATCATTACCCGGGAATTTGTTCTGATGGCTGGGACCCTGGGAGAGGTAAGAGGCTGGGGAGGAGAATTCATGTTGGGACTTTGGGCTCGGATGAGAGGCTGGAGCAACCCTCTTCCTTTTCCTCCAGGTCGAGCTAGAGCGGGCCAAGACCCAGTTGCGGTCCATGCTGATGATGAACCTGGAGTCCCGGCCGGTCATTTTTGAGGATGTTGGGAGGCAGGTCCTGGCCACGGGAGGGAGGAAGCTGCCCCAGGAGCTCTGCGCCTTGATCGGTAAGTGGCAGGCTCAGCTTCCCAGGCCACAGCTCAATGGAGCCTCCCCTCTTGAGCTGAGGAAGTTGGGGGGGGGGGGGGGGCTTGGTTTCTGAGTCTGCTTCCGAAGTGAGCCCACCTTCCCTGCTCTGCTGCCCCAAGCCCCCTTGTGCAGGGTGGGATTTGGTTTAAATCAAATCTATTTAAAGGACTAGTAAAAGGGCTTGATTTAAATCAACTACATTTATATCGTAGTTTTAAAAGAGCAGCTGTCGTCTCTGTCCAACAGCGGCTCCTCCTCTGATCCCCCCATTGACTCACCAACCGTCCCATTCGCTTTAACGGGACGGCTGGTGATGTGCCAGGGACACAACAGGGTGAGGGACGTGGCTGGCAACAGGTGAGTGGATGCCCATTAACAGGCACTGCCATGATGGATCTGAAATGACAGCTGCTCTTTAATATTATATTTTTAAGCTGCTTAGAGGATTTCACTTACATTTGCACTGCTTGCCCTTCCTCCTCACACTGATGGTGGCAAAGATGCATTTCTCTTCAAACAATCATACAGATTGTAATGTCCATAGATTTGCAAAACAAAGGGATGAAGGAATCTTCCTGAACTGTTTCATGATTTATCTCATGGTTATTATGAAATTGTGTGAATGCCTCAACGTAGTGCATGTTATCTCCGCTTGCATTCATTGAATGAGTGTACCAAAAATGTAAATATTCCAGAATAGACAGCCTCATGCTACATCACTAAGCTCCACTAAATTATTAATGTATCTGAAATAGAAAACTATCTTTGGATAGATTTTTACTCCAAAAGCATTTTATTAAAATAAATTTGATAAAAATAACAATCAGATTTAAATTTTAAAAATCTGATTTTTTTTAAAAAAATTATTATTATTATCTATTTTTATCCACCCTGCCCTTGGGGAATTTCACCAGCCTCTCCAGCCGGAGTGCCTTCCCCTTGGGCTTTCTCTCGCTCCACTCCTCTGGGGTCTCTGGGCCCATTCTCCGCCAATTCTGAGGTAACTTGGCCCCTGTCGTCGTGGGGCAGCCTTGTGTGGCAGCCAGTGTCACACGGAGCCGCACAAGCTGATGCTGCTGGCCTTTGTTTCCCTTTTGCCCAGGCAAAGTGAGCGCCGGTGATATCAAACGGGTAGCAACGAAGATGCTGCGGAAGAAGCCGACGGTGGCTGCCCTGGGGGACTTGCGGGAACTGCCCAGTTATGAGCACATCCAGGGCGCCCTTTCCAGCAAGGACGGGCGGCTGCCCAGGGTGTACCGGCTCTTCCGCTAAAGTGGCAGCTGCCCCACCGACACATTCGGCAGAGACGAGCCGTCCCTTGCCCCAGGTGCTTCTCGCCTGCCTGGAGGACAGCTTGGTGCGCACACATTGGGCATTGGAGGAGGGTGGTTGGCAGCGCCATTCTCCACATGCCTGTTCAAATTCTGTTCATCCTCAAGATAACTCATTTTGTGAGACTCAGACTTCCGTGAGAAGATGGAGGCCGGGCAGCCGAAGAGAGCGGCTCCTACACATCAGATGGCTATTTTGCTATTCCAAATTCCTGTCCTCGGTGTCTTGAATTAAGGGACAATGAAGTCTGAGCCCAAGGCCTGGTGTAATCCATGGTGAAGAATACGGAGAAAAGAGTTAACGAGGGTGCTACACACTGGAATGTTGACCTTTGTTTCCAAAATTAAGTTTACATTAAGAGTGGTAAATCAGAGTGCAATTGTATTTTGAATTGGTAGCAACAAAACTGAATTTCAAGATTGGGAGATTTATTTAGAGTCTACATTGCGTCTTTAGTTGCAATCAGTTTTTTTTCTGTTACTCTTGACCCCAAGAGGACCACAATTTGAACCAGATTTTCTGTTACAAGTTGTCATAAATTGAGACCTTGTGTGACAGGAATGGGACAACTTGACACAACTCGCTGCGGCCAACTCTCCACAGGACAATTTTAATAATTTGGGTTAATTATTTAAAATAAATGAAAAAAATAATTTTTGCCAGTTTATTCTGCCCCTCCTGCATCCTTTCTTTAATGCTTCTATCCCATCATTTCTCTGATATTAGTGAGTTGCCTTGCACAAATTGGCTGTGGGGAAGTGAGCCATGGTGAGTTGGTCGATGCAAATTGTCAGACCCCGATGAGACTGGATTTGACTTCACAAATCTCTTTACACCGATAGTAACTCAAGTCACCGCAGTCGTAAGTGTGAATCCAGCTTAACCGGTTATTTTTACCAGAAACTGGTTGAAAAAAAAAGTCACAAATCACATTTGTGACCTTAATGCTACAACTGGTTGCGTAGGAGAGCCAGTTGCCAAATGCCCAAATCGTGGTGACATGAGCGCAGACTGAATGGAGGCCATTAGTTCTAATTCAGGTTATAACTGACTTTTCAGAGGCTATTGTTAATTTGAGCCATCTTTGAGAAGTACCAAAAATGCTCTAGAACCATGTATGTGGCATTAAGTTATTGGTCCAGTTCATTGTACATTTAATGTTTATCACCCAGCCTGGAGACCTGTTTTTGCAGGGAGACAGACCCTCCTCTGGTCTCTGCTGGCTGACAAAAATCCTCCTTTTTCCCAATGCAACAAGGGATTCCTGTTGAGAGGAAAGGATTCTGGTCTGTTTGCCGAGGCAGGAGAGGACTGAAAACTCCCTGAAGCCTCAGCCCAGTTATCTTCCTGTTCCTCTTCCCTGGAGGGATTCTTTGCCAGCCTCCTTGTCCTGATGGTTCATCCCATGGGGAGCAAAAGAGATGCTAGAGTGGAGTCTTGGGCGCATTTGCTAAAGCTGGAATTTGCTATGAAGCACTACTTCCGTGGGGGTTTGCTTGGTAAGGAATTGAACCGAGATTTCCTTCATGGAGTTGCCACATTGCAGGCTGGAAGAATACTCTGGGATAGGGGTCTCCAACCGTGGCAACTTTAAGACTTGTGGGCTTCATCTCCCAGCAAAGCTGGCTGAGGAACTCTGGGAGTTGAAGTCCACAAGTCTTAAAAGTTGCCACGGTTGGAGACCCCTGCTCTGGGAATGAGCCCTTTGCCACAACCCAGCTCTACAAGCAATGTGTATGTTATACATCTACATTCTGAATCTTACAATTAATGCTTAATTATGTATCCTAAAGGGGAAACGTGTATTGCATGTTGAAAATACTGGACTTCCATTGATGAGGATTTAAATTAGCTCCAGGTAGGAATACAAGCATATCAGCAGTACAGAGATTGAAGAACACTTGGGACACATTTTAAAAGTTCTGGATCATCCTTTTATTTCAAGGAATTGCAAACTGAAACACAATCCAGGAAAATGATGAAGGGGAAAACATTTCTTAACTATCAACTGTTGGCATTGGCTAAAAATTGGCCTTTGCTATTGAAAATACTGATTTTTGCAGCCAGTCAAGGCTGTGTGTTGAGTGAAACTGGTTTCCACTATTTCTTAAGTTAATGGATTTTTTAAAAAATGTAGTTGGTGGAAGCTGGCTTGTCTTATAGACTCCAATGCTGGTGCTTTCTGAGTCTTCCCTTGCCCATCTGGCATTTCAGGGACCTTTCTAGAATTCTTAGGAAAAATGTTGGTTTGTGGGACCAAATTAGACTAATTCAGCTGCAGGTGAACAAAACAAAGCTTAGAGAATGTGTTCCTTTGTTCCCAAGGTATGATCCTCAGAAAACCTAAGAAATGTTTGTGGCTGGTGTAAATGCCAACACCCTGCAGGTTTACTTTCCTCAAGCAACAGGATACAGGAACAACGGCCTGTCGAGCAGGAAGAAGCTCCACGCTTGGTAAATCTTGATCCCTTGGCTGCCCAGCCGTTCCCAGCCTCAAAGAGCTCTTCGCTTTTGGGGCCCTGTGGAAGCCCCTCCCCAGCCTGGTTTCAGAGAATGCGCTGAAGGAGACCTGGTCCACAAGCCCTTCCACTCGCCCCAGAAGTTCTCGGGTTAATGGATTTGGTCAGGAAACAGAACAGACGGCGCTGGATTTCTGGTTTTTCACAGCTTGTTTTTTCTGAAGCTGCCTCTTGCTCCGTCTCTTTATGCCAATCAAATAAAGTTCTCGATCAAACAGGCCTGCAGCCAGTGGGATGCTGTGGGTGAAGGGGACAAAGCACACACCAGCTGGTGAAAATTTAAACAAACCTATATTGTGTTACAATCTGGGGGGGGGGGCATTCCAATGGGCATCCTGATTTTGCCTCACTTCCATCTTTGCACGGCCTGGAAGCACCAGCGGTAATTGGATTAAAGCACCAGTTTCTCCCCACCCCCACCCCTTAATTGGGTCGGTAACCTTTCCACAGAATGTGGCCTGCTGTGCAATGGCCCAGATGCCAAAATGAAAATGTCTTCAAAAAGAAATGACCACAAGACTGTACAAAATCTTTCTAGGCTTGGCTCCTGTGAGATTCTGAATAGCGAAGAAGAAGAGCTACAAATACAGAGCCCTGCATTCTCTTAGGTAGAGGCTAGAGACCCTGCATAAAGGGGTGGGTTTCATATCCGTCCCTTGAGCCCCCGTTGTTAAGGACGAAGGGCAGTTCAGCGGGAGAGCCCAGGTATGGGGTGGCTGAGGGCTCTCTGCCTTCTCACAGGTAGGTTGGTCTAGTTCAGACCGGTGGTTTCATCCCAATGCAGAGCCAAAGCCTCAATCCTCCTCAGCTCCTGATCCCAGCCCTGAGGGACAAAGGCTGCCATCTGGCTTCATCACCCAGCCTCCGAGTCAGGGATGGCTCACCTTTTGGGCGTCAATGTGCCAAAACCATCTGCACCCATAATGCAATGCCCCACTTGGAAGGCTGCCTGCACCAGCCTGGAAGCCAAAACGGGCCAAGGGACCCCCCCCCCCCTAAAATGCAATCTGATCCCCCACCCCCCTCTAAGCACGTTCCCTACCTGCGACCCAATCCCTGCGCATGTGTGGCAGAGACCCGAAGACCAGCTGGCTGGTGGGAGGCACGCACATGCACGGTGGAGCTGGGCTGAGGCGACAGCTGGTGTGCCCAGAGAGGAGGCTGTGTGCCACCTGTGCCATGCATGCCATAGGTTTGCCATCCCAGCTCCAAGTCACAGCTCAGACCAAAGTGTTGCAATGCAGGCCCAATTGGGAGGACGAAGCCTTTTCAAAAGGCCCCTCAAGGAGAGCCCTACTCACTTGTCCCTCCCAGGTCTCACTTTGACACGGAACAAGCCATACACAGGGCGGTGATCGGACGTCCTGATCCCAAAGCAGGCCGAGTACTTCACAGCATGGATCTCATTTGGGTGGCGGCTTCGATAGATGACCCGGTCCTGGAAAAGAGATCCAAGATTAGCAGAGCTCCCCTGACAAACCTAACTAGAAAGGCTCTCTTGCTCCTAGGCAAACAGATCTCCCTTAGATCTCTGGCGCAGGGGCCTCCCAGAAGGTGTGACAGTGGAGATCCCTACCCAGGTAGGAGAACACCGCCTCGGGCGCTGCAGAACCTCGTCTCAGACCTGGAATATTTCAGGCCTGCTACACGTTCTACTCTGGGAAAATGGGAGGGGGGATTATACAGAGTATATGGGTGATGTGTAGCCATAACAACCTTCTTTCTCAGAAAGTCAAGGTCACTTTGTCCCTGCACCTGGACGGAGGTGGATGAGAGGAATCTTTCCTCGTGGCAATGAAGGATTGGACCATGGGATGGACGTGGGTGTTGGGGTAGGGTCTTGGAACTTTCAACTAGGTGGGAAAACCTGGAAGCTCTCAGATTTGTGTTTTTCCAGATGTGCGAACGTGACATCTCTAATAAAGTGGAACTTTGAGGAAACTCAAGCCTTGGGATTTTCTTCCGTTGGGGGTGTTTTTTTGAACCCTGACACCTCGAGCTGCCGTGGATGTAACTTTGGGGAAAGAGCTTTGAGATCTTCCATTATTGTTTTTAAGCGAGGTGAGCTTAATTTGCCATGTTTCTTCCCTGTCCCTGGAACACGGAGTATTATGCCAGCTTCAGGCAGGCAAGGAGATGGGAAGCTTCCTTTTCTGGAATAAAGGAGGGAAGGAGCCACATGTAAAAGATGAGGACAATGCTTAAGGGAGCCATTCTGAAGTTTGAAGAGGCACAGTAAGATAACGCCTCTGGTGGCTTCAGGAATGTGTCCATGCTCTTCTCTTGGCGCAATACAGACGGCAGAACTAGAGTCACTTGACAGGGGAGATGGGTGGCATGAAAATTGAATGAATAAATGAAGCAAACTCATGGGTTTCTCACTTTCTCGCCCAATGCCTTTCACCACTAGACCAAATCAGCTCTTGCAGAAGGAAAAGGTAACCCAAGGAAGTCATCTCTGTATCATTTACATGACTTCTTCATCCCAAAGCCTCTGGGCCAGTGCAGGCAAGCTTTTTGGGCCAAAGGGTCCTGTATATGTAGCGGTTGAGGGGGGGGGGGGACTTCCACGCTCACACTCTCCCTCGGGTGCACACAGCCTTCGGAGGCAGGAAGTTCTCTTCCCTCAAAGCAGATTTTTTTGGGGGGGAGGGGTGGGGCATGGCTGAAGCCTTCTCATCTATCACAGAATCTTTTGGTACCCGAGTGGAGCTGAGGCTTGGGGGAAAGGTATGTTTAATGAAGTAGACCCTCCCATTCCATCTCCCTCCTCGTCCTACTTTACTCTGGGCCAGTTTGCTAACCAATTGAGCGGCAGGCAGGGTGGGTGGAAGAAAGGCTAGCCTGCCTGTGGGAATTTGGGGGCAGAACGGTAGGCTTCAGTTTGCCCTTTTCTGCTGGAGGGGCTCCTTGGGGAGGGGGGAGGCCTGGTTTCTTGCTGCCTGCCAAACCCTTACCGTATATGAAGGTGTCCTCTGCTTGGAGGTTGTGTCATAGGTGTCCTGTCCAACGTCAAACTTGTAGGAAGGACGGAAAAAGATGGGGGCCTCTTGGAACCCCTTAAATAGAGAACCTGTGCAAAGGGCAGACCAGGCAAGTCAAAGGGCTGGACCCTAAAATCCCAGCATTAAGGAGGCCCCGAGACGCCCTGCCATTACGTGCCAGGGGCTGCAGTGAGCTGGCAAATGGAGGATGCCGGAACCACAATCTCGGGCGAAAGGCTTTAGTAACACGGATCAAGGTAAAAAGCCTCCCAGGCAGATGGAGTCAGTGAGCCAAGGTGGTGCTGGGTTGGAAGGCCTCTCCCACCACCCCAACTCCACCATCACCCCAGTCCCTTCTGACAGGTCACCAGTCTCCGCCCTCAGGCTGTGGCTAAATCAAATGTGGGTGTAATCAACTGGGTATGGTTTAATAACAATAACCCCCCCCCCAAAAAAAAACCTGGAAATGAGCAAGAGGCGAAGCCTCGATGTATGACAATAGGGACTAGAACCATTTGTCATTAAATGGGATAGTCATTATGTGAGTTACCATCTGGCTGCACCCAATTTTACGACTTTTACTAAGGTATTTAAGCAAATCACTATGGTAATTAACAGATTAACAGAGCTGGAAGGGACCTTGTAGGTCATCTAGTCCAACCCCCCACCCAAGCAGGAGACCCTACATCATTTCTGACAGATTAAGTGAGGTATCAGGCTTGAGACTTGCAACTTTTCCTTCCGGTTTCCGCCTTCCCTCTTGTAAGTGAAGGACTCTCTGTATACACGCTTAATGTTGCAAGGAATGGGTCTGCCTTTTAGCTAGCAAAAGCTCCGTGGGTACTTAATCATAGTGAACATACAGAACACAGAATAACAGTTGAAGGGACCTTGGAGGTCGTCTAGTCCAACCCTCTGCTCAAGCAAGAGTCCTTACACCATCCCAGACAAATGGCTGTCCAATCTCTTCTTAAGATATCCAGTGATGGAGCACCTATAACCTCTGGAGGGAAGTTGTCCCACTGATTAATTGTTCTCACTTTCAGGAAATTCTCCTTAATTCTAGATCGGATCGGTCTTTGTTAAGCCTCCACCTGTTACTTCTTGTCTTGCCCTCAGGTGCTTTGGAGAATAGGTTGGCCCCTTCTTCCTTGGGACAGCCTCTCAAATAATGAAAGACTGCCACCATGTCACCTCTTCTCTTTGTTAAATGTTAAGACTCTACATATTCCCAGTTCCCGCAACTGTTCATCCTAAGGTTTTGCCTCCAGTCCCCTAATCGTCTTCGTTGCTCTTCTCTACAATCTCTTAATCAATGATGTAGATGAGTGGGTAGGAGAATTCAACACATTTGCAGATGCCAAGATAAGGGGAATAGCTAATAGCCATCTTCCAGACATGAGATTTAGATGGATTTTAACAGATTTGAGTTGGCAATAGCAATAGCAGTTAGACTTATATACTGCTTCATAGGGCTTTCAGCCCTCTCTAAGCGGTTTACAGAGTCAGCATATTGCCCCCACAGTCTGGGTCCTCATTTCACCCACCTCGGAAGGATGGAAGGCTGAGTCAACCTTAGCCGGTGACATCTGAACCGCCGAGCTGCAGATAGCAGTCAGCTAAAGTGGCCTGCAGTACTGCACTCTAACCACTGCGCCACCTCGGCTACAAGATGTAGTTCAGTGGTAAGAACTAGGCAGGGGAAAAAACCAAATCTATAGGTGGTACCTAGGGCAACAGGAGTAACTGTGCAAAGAATCTAGGTATCTCAATTGAAGTATGAGACAGCCGTGTGCTGCCCCCACCAAAAAAAGCCAATGCAACCCTTGGCTGCATCATTAGAGGGGTAGCACCCAAATCATGAGGCGTGACAGGACTGCTTATTAGTGAGGCCACACTGGGAATATTGCTGCCAATTCTGGTCATCACAATTTTTAAAAAAAGACACGGAGACTTCTGAAAGTGTGGCCGAGAAGAGCAACAAAGACTTTAAGGGGTCTACAGGATACATTGCAGGAGGAAGAGTTCAGGGAAATGGCTACATCTAGTCTAACGAAGAGAAGAATCAGGGGCAACCTGACAGCTGCCTTCTGGTACACGGGCAGCTGCCGCAGAGAGAGGGGGATGGACTTGCTCGCCAGAGCTCCCGAGGGGAGGGCAAGAAGCCTGGGTGGGAAGCTCGTAAAAGAGACAGGCAACCTGGAACTAAGGAGCGGCTTCCTGACAGTGAGAATAAAACCAGTGGAATGGCTCCCTTCCAGGATTTATGGCTGCTCCATCACTGGAGGGTTTCAAGAAAAGTTTGGACAACCATTTGCCCAGGATGATCATAAACTCTTCTGCTATGGGCAGCGGATTGGACCAGAAGATCTCCGAGGGCCCTTCCAGTCCTATGCTTCTGTCTGGCTGTCATGAACTAGAATGCACGGGGATTAACAAGATATGCAAAAACAGTATGTGTGTGTGTGTGTGTGTCTATCTGTCTGTCTGTCTATTATCTATCTCTCTGTGTCTATTACATATCTATCTGTCTGTTTGTCTGTCTATTATCTATCTACCTACCTACCCGTAAATAAATAGTAATCCCTTAAAGAAAAAAAAACAACCTAAGAAATCCTGACCAATGCTCCTTGGGAGAGCTCTTTCTTTAGCACCTTCCCAAAAGGGAGGGAGCAAGCTTGACCCCCAAGAGGTCCTCCTACTGAAAGAAACTGCTCTGGACCTCATCACCCTCCATGGAAAAGAGATTCTGCCCAGGGCATCTTCCAGGACAACTGAGGTGGCTGAGTTAATTCTCTTCTGCGGTCATCGGGGCTCCAAAGGTCAAAAGCAGCCCTCTAAATTGCACTCAGAAACCAAGCAGGAGTTGTGGAGCATCAAAGGGGCCACTGCCTTTTTGAGAGGGGTGGAGGCAAACCTGTGGTGCCGAGACTGCAGGAAGGGGCACAACTGGCACACAGCTGCAGTTTTGGGCTCTGTAACTCTTATTGCATGGATCAAGACTTTTGGGGAGGAAGGGGGGGGGGAAGAGGCTGGCTCCTGCAAAAGCACATGGGAAATGGGAAGGGGCTCCTCACCAGTCTGCATTTCCTTCCGCAGCTGGTCATGCTGCAGCAGCACCGACACGTCCAGGTCCTGGTCGTGGTTGAGGATCTGCTCTATCACCTCCCGGTCCTCATTCAGGCGGAAGTTGAAGTCTCCGAACCAGAAGACGTGGTCGAAGCGGCTCGTGACGTCAGCTGCAGAAGAGCAAGCGAAGGAGGGGGAAGTGAGTGGAGGGGAGCCCACGGCAGCAAGGCAAAGCCTTCTTCCCTGACCATCTGCACCGAGTTCCTGGGCACCTGAGGTTGACCAAGGGGCCTTAAGGGTGATATTCATCCCATTCAAAGGTTGCCAACAGGGCAACCGAAACTAAAACCACTTCAGGTCTGAACTGTAGAGAGAGTCCTCGATTTAGGACCACATTTGAGCCCAATATTTCTGTTGATAAACCAGTTTTTGACTTCTGTGTGATTTTACGACCATTTGTGCCACAGTGCTTACGTGAATCACCGCAGCTGTTACGTTAGCCACATGATTACTGTGTGAATGTGGCTTCCCCCATTGGCTTTCCTTGTCAGAAGGGCACAAAAGTGACCCCAGGACACTCAACTGTCACAAAGACCTGCCAGTTGCAAAGGGTCTGGATTTTGCTCACATGGCCATGGGGAAGCTGCATCAGCCATCAGTCACTTTTTCAGTGCTGCTGTAAGTTCAGACAGTCACTAAACAAATGGTTGCAAGTCAAGGACTATCTAAATTCTGAATTTCTGTGTGACTTCATTACAGTTTTTGAAACATAGGGACTATAATCTTCCACCATCTGCCTGCCCTGGTTGCTAATCTCAGCAACTTTGAAATGCATGGATTTCAATTCCCAGAATTCTTAGCTATTCCCTTGCTGGTTGGGGAATTCTGGGGTTAATCTGGAATTATTTATTGGCCAAGTGTGAGACTGGACATACAAGGGATTTATTTGGTGCATAAAAGATATAAGTGATAAACCATGATCAGAGTCATCGTAAAAATACATTCATCATAAAACATAAGACACAACACTTAATGATAGTCACAGGATACTAAATAAGCATAAATCAACATAAGTCATACTAGGAAACTAAACAAACAATATAAACCGTAAAGAGACAAGCAACAAAGTTACAGTCATAAGTAAAAAAGGAGATAGGCAATATGGGATAGGATGAAAAGAATCATAGTAATACTTAATAAATAGTTTGACAGAGTGTTGTGGGAATTAGTTTTGTTTAGCGGAGTGATGGCATGGGCCAAAAACTGTCATCACTAAATAAATCCCTAAATAAAGCCCACTCATCTCGAAACTGCACAGATTGGGAAACGTTGGCTGTTCCCTCTAAAGTCCGATTTTAATTGCTGGGACCCATCATTTTGTGCCCAGGCCAAATCAGTGACTTTCCAGAACACAAACTTTCTTTCGGGGGCATCGTGATGGCGGTTATTTATTTGAAAGAGAAAGTGACAAACACAGAGTGAAAGCAACATTTTCCAAGTGCCGAGTTACTCACAGGAATTCGATCGATAGGGGTTGGTATCTGGAATATTTCTGGGCAGCGAAAGAGCCTGGATGGTTTTGTGGTAATCCAGGAGCCTCTCACTGACTTTGCCGTCTCCAGCTGAAAGAAAAGAAGGCTACTTAGGGCAGGTTGGAACCCAACACAGCAGCTTCCACTGGAAACCACTTTGGTTAGTTAGTTTACTTTGTCACTGCACCTCATACAATGAAATTAAATGCCATCTTCAGTGTACATTATACATAATAAAGGTATAAAAATAAAAATACACATCCTTTAGATTCTATACAACTGAATTAAAACCCCTGATATTGCAATTAATATTGCACTACACAGTAGAATTCAATATAGTTATTGCTCTGGGGTAGAAGTTGTTTTTCGGCCTACTTGCCCTTGTTTTTATTGTCCTGCACCATCTGCCAGATGGAAATAGTTCAAAAAAATAGTTCTCACTGTCAGAAAAATTATCCTTATTTCCAGGTGGAATCTCTCCTTGTTCAGTTTCCATCCATTGTTCCTTGTCTGGCCTTTGGGTGCTTGGGAGAATAGCTTGACCCCCTTCCTCCTCTCTGTGGCAGCCCCTCAAGTATTGGAAGATTGCTATCCTGCCTCCTCTGGTCCTTCTCTTCCCTAGACCAGCCATGTCCAGTTTCTGCAACCCTTCATCCTACGTTTGAGCCTCCAGTCCCCTAATCTGCTGCATGATTGTGGACTCCCAAAAGCCTTGGGACTATCAAGGGGGGAGAATGTCTCATGCTATCCATTCCTTTGAAGACTTTCTGCAATAACTCCACATAGCTTAACTTACTTGCATTCAACTGGGACCAGAGCATAAAGCAAGTCGTTCGACTGGCGTACCTGTTTACACAGCTTTGGGGAATAAACACCTACTCTGATTCCAAGGGAGACGCAAGCGGAACTTGGGGAGGTACTCACAGGTAAAATGGGAAGTGATGAAAAGGAAGGACGTGCCGAAGAACGTGAAGCAAATTCCCAGCGCACCCTTGGTCTTGAACTGAGACACGATGCGCGTGGTCACTGTGGCATATTCCACCTCTGTGGGAAGAGAGAAGCGGCACGGCCTGTCAAGGAGGCTCAGACCAGATGGGGATAGACCTTCTCCTCAATACCTGGGGTGGAAAATGCTGCAATTTAATGAAGGCCTTCAGTTCCGCCTTCTAAGCCTGCAGCTTTCTTCCCACCAAATAAAAACAAGGCTGTCTGGCGATTCAGCAACATTCCCATGGTAGAAGCAACTGAAAAGGCCACACGGGATTCATCGCTGGCCGGGCCTACCTGAGCAAAACCAGATGAGGTCCCTTCGCAGGAAGAAGGCCAGGTAAAGGACCCCGTGAGCAGCTGCGTAAGACATGACGTACTGGGGGCCCAGCGTTGTCTGCAGGCGAATCTCCCACTCTCGCCTGCAGAAAGAAAGCAAAGCCAATTGGCCACTCGGTCCTGGAGCAGCTCGGAGGTCAGCAGGCCTAATCCAAACTCAGAAAGGACTTCTGGGCCCCAGTCAGGCTGATTCAGAGGACACAGGATCGCCCGGAAGCACTCATCATTCGCACTCGCTCCGTGTGGTTGGGACCCTCCGCTTGGCTCCCAATTCCTGGCAGGGAACGGCCCACCTGCACTCTTCTCCCGAATGCTGGCCTCTGGTCACGCCCGCTGAAGTGAAGAGGGAAGGAGAAGACGGGACTAAGATTGCCAAGGGAGCCCTGGCAGCCTTCGCCCAAAGTTCTGCCTCATTGCAAAAGAGGGCTTGCGACAGCCTTACCCCATGGAGGGTGGTGATCATACTTGTAGTGTGGGGATACTCAGGAGGAAAGAGGAAGGAAGGAAGGAAGGAAGGAAGGAAGGAAGGATACATGAAAGGAGGAAGGGAGGAAGGATCCCTCAGCTACAAAGATGCTTCTGTTTCCATACCTATCTGGACAGCCTTCTTGGATCCCTATCACATACATGTCCTGTGCATAATCGGGCTCAGACGGCAACAGGAAGTCATCCAGCACCTCAGGGAGCTCCTGCAAGAAAAAAAATGACCTTCCCAATTGTAGAGGAGCCCCACAGGCCGACTGGGGGGCTCTAGCTGCCAACAAGAAATGATACAGGGGGTCAAATCCATTTTTTCTGCCTGCAGGATGCAAACACTTTTTCTGTTCACCTGAGTTGGAATTCAGAAAATGGACAAATTACTTAATCCACGTTATTTGGAGAATTAAGGTGACTCTGCTTCTCCTGCTATCCTTGGCACTACTTGTGAAATGATGCACAAATACTTATTTCAGGTACAAAGCATTCTAACAAGGACAACTTCAAGTCCCATCTGTAAAGTGGCAAAAACAAAAGAATCCCACAAGGAAAGGCTCCCGTTTTCTTTTGTTTTCTCACCCACAGATCACCTCTAGAAAGCTGGACTAACCCATCTGCTTCTTTCCACTCTTTTATTACATTTCCCAGAAAAAAAATGGTTTGTGGAAGAAAAGCTGAAAGGGATTAGAAAACACTCCGTGTCTGGGAATGGAGGAGCTGCAAGTGGATTTATGGATCCAAGACTGCTGGTTAGTCCCGACAGGTTGCACATATCCTCACTGAACATGCTTCCAAATCGTTTGCATTAAAATATGCACTTGACATGCAAAATTAGAATCACTTGCCAGAAATATCTGCAGAGTTCATGGTGTAAAAGGGCAAGTGTGCAGTAATGTTTTCCCAGGGAGAAAAGTTTGTGTGAGCCCGACCTGCCAATTCTGTAGGCCAAGCTGAGCTGAGCCTTCATTTTTTCCTCCTGGACTTTCCTATGAAAACTTCTGGTGGTTAGAGAAGGACCGTGACCCCCTCACTTCCTCACCTTCTGGCCCTGCATGTTCCAGGTGGCTACAAAGATGCCAATGTTGCGATCAGGAAAATACCGGTTCAGCTCTTCTGCTCCCAGGAGGGCACCACTAGCAAGAAGGCTGCCTTCCAAGTAGCTTCTGTAGAAAAGGATATTCTGTTTTGTTGCGTTGAGACAATCTACAGGGAAGGTTGATAGGCTTGACTTACCTGTGGAAAGTCAACTAAGGCTGAACTCAGGAGTCAGAAGCCAAAAGGGGAAGAAAGGAGGAGGTGAGCCAGGCCCTTCTTAGCTCCAAAGTCTCAGGGTAGCTGTGGAAAAGTGCTCCCCTGAAAAAGCTCCGCTGGCACTGGAGTGATATGGGAAGGGGGGAGACGGGGGGGGGGGGGGGAAGAGACCCAGAGAGAGGTCTTCTTCAGTTCAGTGAGAGGCGGCAGTTACAATGCTCAGGAGGACAAACTCAAATCATGAAGCCCACTGGGGGGATGGGGGTGGGACAATCCTTATCTCCACATTTAACCTCCCTTGACAAGGCCCTTGCCAAATGAGCAGGGAAGGGTAAAGTTCCCCTGAAAGATTAAAGCACCGTTGGGACCACCGTGACCTGGAGGGCTGAGAATCTCTACAGACCCAAGTGTGAAGTTGTGTTCAAAGATCATGGACAGAATTTTTGCTAGAAGAACAATGTTGCGCCACACGCAGAGCCGTCCTTTCTCCCTGTTATTAAACCCGGTCACCAGGGATGGTGGGTCTCCCTGAGGCACTTTTTAAAGCCCTCCCAACCTGTGCAAAGTAGAGCTGGGTGGCTAGCCACTCTTTCCTTCCCCATTCTCCCGACCCAAAGCCTGGAATGGGAGGGGTGGGCAAGAAAAGATATACTGCAATGCAATCAGGATTATTCCACGATAAACAGGTTCTCTAACCCATGAACAGCTCACTTCTGCTAGTTTTCTACCTTAACCATGGATGGCTGCATGCACCTGAAGGACAAAACAGCCACTGAAATATGGTGCCCTCCTGTTATCAAGGAGCCTCTCTAGGACTTGGCCTCGATTTTAGAGAGGGACAGGCTAGTCCATCCCACAGTCAGTGGTTCCTAGACAGGGAGGCTCCTCAGAGCTAGCTCAGTGGTGTCAGAAGTCATTTTATCATGGATTTCTCCTTTCTCAAGATGAAAAAAGTGTCCTATTCCTGATGAATACAAAACAGCCTTCTTTCTACAGAAAGATCAGCAAAACAGCAACAGGGGCTTCCTCCTCACAGGCTACCCTATCCTTCTGTTGGCAACTCCAAGGCTGAAGCTGAGCTAGCGATCCTTCTCTTTATGCCAGGGATCTAAGCAGCTGGGCTGGGAAGGCAGGGCGGAGTAGTGTGTACGTAAACAGCACTATCTCTGCAGACAGATAACTTTCTGAAGAAGAGTAAGCAAAATCTTATCATCTAAAAGCTACACACTGAAAACTGACAGGGATTTAACATCAACATTAGTGGGGGAGGGGAGTATTAGGTTGCTGCTAAAGCATCCTTCTAAGAACCCCCCCCCACACACACACAATTTTCCGTTTCCGCATTCAGATTTCCTTAAACAAAGACGAATTTGTCTTAAAAAAATTGCAAAGGCCATGTCCATATTGGAGCGGGGGGGGGGGATTGCCACCCTCATGGTCCCTCTGACCCAAGATACACACCTGTTTCTCACGTCGGTGATCCGGATGGGGGCCAGTAGGCTGAAGGTCGATTTGGTGGAGGCGGCCAAGCAGTGTTCGCAAGCCATTCCCCGGCTCTGAAGCTGCGTGTCGCTCCAGCTGCTGCCTGCTCTTGGAAGCCCCCTCCAGGAGCCCAACTTGTACTCCGCGCAATCTGGGTCAATCCTATTAGTTGTCCTCAGAGAAGGAAAGGAGCCCTCAAGTTCCAGAGGAGGTGGAGGCTGGGAGGCCAAGACCTTGGACAACTTCCGGGGTGAAGCTGAAAGGCTGGGTCTGCTTTGGCTGAGGTGGGGACCCTCGGAGCCTGGGTTCAAGTCATGCCGAGGCTGGAGATGGCGGTGGTTGCCGCTGGAGGCGCCTTCCTGCTTGGTGGGGCTCTCTCCCTGGAAAGACCCATCGGAGGAGCCCCCCTCAGTGGAATCAACCGAATTCCCTTGATTCATTCTGAAAGGCCTCCTCCTCCTCCGCCAGATCAGTTCGTCCAGAGACGACGTCCGCTCCAGCCTCGGTTTACGGGGAGGCTTTGGAGTGAATGACTTGAGCCCAGCTGGGGCTTGGGATCCTTCTAACTGCAGTCTGAAAGGATCGTTGGAAAAGGGGAGCTTGGTTTCTGGGGGGTCCTCGGAGAGATGGTCCCCACTGCTGCCTGCCTCTTGCCTTGCAGAGCAGCTCTCCTCCTTTGGCTGCAAGATTTGGGGCCCATCGCTTGAGAGGTGCTCCATTGTCTGCTAGGAGAATCCATGAGATGCACCAACTAGGAAGAAGTCAAAGAGCCACTCTTTCTTACTAGCCAAGTTTCCATCTTAGAGGAAAAACCTGAAGAGGAATATGAGGGGAAAATGGTCAGGGAAGGAACCCTAAAAGTGCTAGCCAAGCTGGTGTGGCCCTTTGTGTTGCCCCTGGAAACGTTAATGATTGAGATTAGCCAAGCCTTCTGTTTTAATTGCAAAAGTTTGAGACCACCCAATGGATCCACTGATGTGCCTAGTATTAGTTGGGTCATTCCCATTTTAAAAATCAGAGGTTCATGAAACAAATCAGAATTGTAGGAAATTATTATTAGAGTAGATTCATCTGGAAGAACACTATTCACCTCATGATTAACTTGGTGATGATGAAAATCCCTTAAATAGTTTATACACAGCCTTTAAAAGAAACTAGTTTATACTCAGCAAAGTATCAGATGTAAAGACAGGGATATCGAAGTGGGAAAAACACATATATGGCTGCAATCACAATTGCAACCATAAATGTTATCAATACACAATTGGTAACGGAGCACCGAAGAACTCACAGAGTACTAGAAAAGAGCTGACATGATTTCCATCTTCAAAAGAGGGTGGGGGGAAATGGGTCCAGGAAACTACAGAATGGGAATACTTGGGAAAATGCTAGAAAAGATAATCAAGCAATGAATCAGCAAACACCTAAAGGCAAGCAAAGTTATAACCTGAAGCCAAAATGGGTTTGTCAAACCCACATCATGTCAGACAAATCTTATTGCATTCTTTGACAAAGTGGCTAAATTAGACCACTGAAATGCTGTGGACATAATTTACTTGGATTTCAGTAAAGTATTTGATAGACCACAACCTACTACTCGATAAGATAGAAAAAGATAGTATCATCAGACGGATTTGTAAGTGGCTGACCAACCACACTCAATGTGTAGTCCTGAAGGGAAGTCTGCAGTGCGGGTTTGGGCTAATACTCTTCATAAAGGATTTAGATGAGGAAATAGAAGGGGAACTCATCAAATTTGCAGAGGACACTAAGAAAGATCTTGACAGACTTGAACACCGGGTCCCATCTAACAAAAAGAAATTCAATAGTGAGAAAAGTAAGGTTTTAGGCAGGTAAAATCAAATGTAGAGGTACGGAATAGGTAGAAGCTGGCTCAACAGCATTAAGAGGAACAGTGAGAGTGATGCAGGAGTTTTAGAAGACAACCATTTAAGTAAGAGCCAGCAGTGTGCTGCAGTTACCCAAAAAAGCCAATTAACAGAATCAAGATCACATGAAGGGTTAGTACCACTTTATAAGTGGTAAGATCACACTTGAAATGCTGCATCCATTTTTGGTCGCCACGCAGAGACTCTAGAAAGAGTGCAGAGAAGAGCAACCAGGATGATGAGGGGACTGGAAGCTAAAACAAATGAAGAACGGTTGCAGGAACTGGGCCTGGCTAGTCTAAGGAAGAGAAGGACCGTGATAGCAGTAGTCCCAGCTACAAAGAAGAGGAAAGTCAACCTATTTTCCAAAGCACCAGAAAACAGGACTAGAATCAAGGAATGGAAATTCACCCAGGAAAGCAGCAACCTGGAATCAAGGAGAAACGTCCTGACATCGAGAACAATCAACCAATGGAATAGCTTCCCTCCAGAAGTTGTGGGCGCTCCATCATTGACAGATTTTAAGAAGAAACTGGACAGCCATTTGTCTGAAATTGGATAATGTCTCTTGCTTGAGCAGAGGGGTTGGACTAGAAGACCTCCAAGGTCCCTTCCAATCCTGTTATTCTGTTAATGCATTTTCTGGACTGACCCTTGGATCTCTATGGCAGCTCAACTGCAGGAAAAGGATGAAATGTGTCTCCTAGACACAGGACTCAAGATCAGCAACCATAGATACTTTCCGCATTGTTGCAATTTGTCCTCAGCAATTTCAGGAGGAAGAGCAGGGTTACTTAGACCCTAATCCAGCCCAGTTGCAATACAGACTTACAACAGTTCACTTAATGACCATTACAATGGCAGTGAAAAAAGAGACTTACGACACTTATGAGCCTTGCAGCATCCCCATGGTCCCATGATCAAAATTCAGAAGCTTGGCAACTGACTTTTATTTATGACGGTCCCAGTGTCCTGGGGCCACACAATTCCCTTTTTCGACCGTCAAGGGGGAAGCCTGATTCACTTAACAACCCGGTTACTCATTTAAGAACTGCAGTGATTCACTTAACTTCACAATTAACCAACCGTAGCCAGGGAGGTCATAAAACGGGGCCAAACTCACTTAACAAGGAGCCTGCTTGCCGACAGGAACTTGGGGCTCTCTTCTGGCCGTTAAGTCGGGGACTGCCTGTGACCCTCTTTTTTGCCTTCTTCCAAAGACTGAGGGGGGGGGAGTGTGAAGTTGAGGGGGGGGGAGACTACAGGAAGTGAAAGAGACGGGTGGGGGAAGGGCAGAGCTGAACTCAGCCCCCTTCAGCAGCAGGAGGGTCACCAATGGGGGCAAGAAAATGGGGGGAGGGGGGAACAAGCCTGGGGAGGCTTATAAGAGCCCCTCCCTCTTCCCTCGCAGCTAGCAAAGCCTGGGAAGGGAGGGCAACGGGGTCCCCGAATCCACCCCCCTCCTCAAAGATCCTTCAGGGATCTCTCTCCACCACCCAAAGTTCAAAGGGGGGGGGCGCTACCATACAAATCCCCTCTCCTCATGATGAAGGGCCCATCATCCACGGCAGGGACGGAAAAGGTTCCTAAGGGGGGGCTTGGGGTTCTTTCCCTTGATCTGTGAGGGGGGGCGCTCAAAATGAAGGGAAGGAAGTGAGGGAACGAACGCCAGAAAAGCGAAATAATGTAGAACCGCCAAAGTTGAGGAGGCCGCGCGCCCCCAACCACCCCCTTCAGCCCCCGTCCCCCGAAGGCAGGCGGGCGGCCTACCTCGCAGGGTCGTTGTGCGGCAGCCTCTCGCCGCGCCAGGCCTATCCCGTCGTCGAGGCCGTGGCTCCTCCCCTTACCAACGGCCGCCACGCGCGCGGGGGTACGCGTGCGCACGCTCCCTCCTCGCCCCGCCCCTTCAGCGCGTTGCTATGACGCCCCGCAACATCAGCGCGTTGCCATGGCGCCCGGCGGTTCCTCCCTGCCGCCGCCTCGGAACCGGATGGGCGGGGGGAGGCGCAGGCGCTGCAGCTGTGAAGCCACAACTGGGTCCTCCCCCTCCTTCACACACACAAACACACACACAGCGAGAGGCCGTGGGGTCCTGGGTGAGGAGGGAGGCTCCTTTCCTTCTGGTTGGGCATCCTGGCATAGGAGGGGTCTCCCCCCCCCGCCCGATCTTTACAGGGATTCCTCGACTTACGACCACAATGGAGCCCATCATTTCTGTTAAGTGAGGTTTCAGGCCGTTTTTCCACCTTTCTTGCCACAGGCATTAAGGGAATCGCTGCTGTTGATAAGTCAGCCAGTTGCTAAGTGAATCTGGGTCCCCCCATTGATTTTGCTTGTAAGGTTGCAAAAGGAGGGTTGCATGATCTTGGGATACTACAAGCGTTGTATGAACCAGTTGCCAAGCATCTGAATTTTGATCACATGAGGATACTACAAAGATTGCAACTGTGAAAAATGGTCATAAGTCACTCTTTTCCAGTGCTGTTGTAAGTTTAAATGGTCACTAAATGAACTGTGTTCCAATACGGAGGGCATTTCATCCTCACCACATGCAGGGCTTTGCCTGCTGGTTTCATTCACCATGACTCCAGCTTGTGTGTATTTGCAAGGAAGCAGGAGAGGAGGAGCACTCGGAATAGAAGGAATGAGCTTGAAGGGGCCTTGGAGGTCTTCTAGTCCAGCCCCCTGCTCAAGCTGGAGAACTTAATACTATTTCAGATAACTGTCTAGAAACACTGATGCTTTCGAACTCTCGGATTGGAGAAAATGGGCCAAGACAGATAGATCAACCCTGAACCCAGAGGTTGACCTGACTCAAATCGACTCGGAAAAAACCACGCTACGAAAACCCAGCTCTGGAGAAGCTGGAAGAGGTGGAAGGAGAGGACAACCAGCTGCAAAAGGGATGGACTGGGGCATGCTTGGAAGGACCAGACCCTCTCAGAGAACAGACCCTCTCAGAGAAAATCTAGGTGGTCGCTTTGAGCGGATGATGCCGACTTGATGGAACATAATGTTTTATACAGTTTTGCCATGCTGTTTTGGGACCATCCAGTCAGCTTCGATTCTCCCAATGGGCGCAGGAATTTGTCAAACTCCACTCCTTAAGAAAGGTTTCTCCAAACAGAAGGGAAGGTGGATGGTTTGCAGTGCCAGAAACTTGCAGGCTCTTAGAACAGCTGCTTCTGCATAAAATTGGCAACCCCAATAAACCGTAGGCCGAGTTAAAAGTGTGGAAAGTGCTCCAGATGCGCAAAATATTTTATTTTAAGAATGTACAGTGTCATTTGTAACGTTTACGACAGAGAGTGGCTCTTCTGGGTGGAGGAAATCTGAAAAAATGCTCAGTGGTCATCGAGACAGAGAAATTCAAGAGAGGCAGAGATCTAAAGGGACAAAAAAAAAACATCTTGAACAAATTCAAGATGACTAGAAGAGGCTGAGACAGGTTCTGCCTTCCTTTTTTACAACTCTTCGCCCACAAGAATCCTTGGAAATGTGTTTTAAGACCCTCCAGAACCCAGATAGGTAGAATTAAGCCACAGAGTCAAGCATCAACGTTAAAAAATACCCTCGGTATTTCTGGACTGAGCACTGGTCTTCTGGACTGGTTTTTACTGCGCCAACAATAAGTTCCCTCTTGTCTCTGATCAGACTTACGTGGATGTTAGCACAACCTATGACAGCTTTGAAGAGTTCATGCAACTCCACCCGAGACTCAGTTCACGCCTCTTGTTAGTTGCACTTGCTAATTGAATTGGTTTTTTAAAAAAGAGACGGCCAGGTAAATTATGAGCTGGGCCAGTGGGACATGGGGGAAAAGTCTTGAGATGGAAGAAGGGGGAACTTCCACAAGTTTAAAAAAATAAAACGCTAAACCCCTATTGAGCTGTTACGGAGTTCTTGGAGGGATCCGAGTTCCAGAAAGGAGCCATATTGCACTTTCAGGAGGAATTATCAGAAGGAGAACAATGCGAAACGCTATACAAAGAGCTTCCGCTCTGGACTCTACAGTTCGTTTTACAAGGAGCCTAAGACCGCAAACTACATGTGCACTAAAGAAAATCCACTTCCAAGGAAATCTTAAGATTACAAGTCAGAGAGGTTTTTTTTTTCTTTCCCCCTATTCATTATACATTTCTCTGTTTATTTGGATCAGCTACATTTTCCCTCCCCCGAAGGTTGGGAGCAAAGGGAAAGTCGATAGGAAAAGAAAATCCCCACCAATTCCGTTAATGTGCCAGATGAGCCATAAACCCCAAGTTTTAGTGGTTTATATGCATAAAAACAATGCCCCGATCCCTCTAAGGCCACAAACTGTAATGTTAAAAGGTGACACGGGAAAAGTCTTGTCGTAGACGGAGCAGCTGGATTTTAGCAAAGCCGAGGAGAAAAGGGGGAGGGAGTCTTCGGGTTGAGGCAGCCCCTCAACCCGAAGTTCTCCAGTCCTCCCTCCCGTTGACGTTTGACCCCCTCAGCCAAGCCTTTGGGTTACGAGGAGAGCATTTGGTAATCGACGTCGGCCACGGCCTCTGTGGGGGAGCCATCCAGGTGGATTCTCAATTTGAGAAATGGAACTGGTACCCCGGGACATCTTGGGAGGCTCTTGTGCAGCAGAGAGACAGAATGGATGTTGCTATTTTAAAGTGGGGTATTTTCTCTGCCCAATTCTGCCAAGTCGGGAGCTAGCCGGAGCTGCAGAAGGCTGGAAAGACAAAAAACAGTTTTCAATCAATCAGGGAACCTCACAGCTGGAGACCAAAAGAACCCTGCAGACACAACTTCTTGTTGAGTTTGAAATCCTCCTCTTGGGTTGTGTTTAAGGCAAAGCAAAAGGTGTGCATTAACTCCCAATTCTGTTCCCAATCAAATTCCAATCCTCAAAGCTCAAAAGAAGACTATTCCTAGCCAATCCATGGTTGAAGCAAACTTTTCCCACCCCGAAGGATTGAATACAAGCTGGAGCAAATCTTTGCTCATTACACCAAGCGTTCCAGGGAGTGGGGTGTATGGAGGGGGTCCATACAAGGCTACTTTTGCAGTACTCGCATCGGAGGGAAGGACCTGCGGACAGGAGGAGGAAGGTTATACCTGTGCAAACTGAGACGGATTGTAGAACTGGACAGCACCAGTCGGGGGATCTCCGGAAGTTGCCTAACAAAGCAAGGAGACAAGTTTGCCATCACTGAGATGCCAGGGAAAGTCAGGCAAGCGTGCCCGGTGGGCTTGGTCAAGCAGGGATTCCACAATACTGCAGCAAGAGTATTACACACAAATGCCAAAACAGGAAGGAGAACCCAGCTGCCCCCAACTCGCAGGGAAGCTTCCGTGTTACCGACAGGAGCAGCGGTGTGTGCAGGCTGTCACAGTGCAAAGGCACATGCAAGAGCCACAAAGGGCTCACTTGGGGCAGGGTGGGGGTGGCCCTCGAAACATGCAAGAGGAGCAGCGGAAAGGTTAGCCGTGCCAAGTGCTCGAAGGATGCCAAACTGGTTGGGCAGCCAGCCATAAGCCTGCCTGGGGGTCCCTGTAGAAGCGCATCCCCCCCATTGTTTTCAAGGGAGCCCCAAAGATGGATGTGTACAAAGTGCTTGGTTCCTTCTGACGGGACCTGGCAGAAAGAGTTTCTCAGCCTTGATGACCTTAAGACACGGAGACCAATTCTGCCCATGTGCCTTACTTCCCTCCAAGGCTGAGAAAGCCTCTTCTAAAATGTCCAAAGCTCGAGAAAGGGGGCTGCTTTGAGGTTTCTGCCAGAGGGCTTCAGATTCAGATTAACAGGGTTGGAAGGGACCTCGTAGGTCATCTAGTCCAACCCCCTCCCAAGTAGGAGACCCTACACTATTTCTGACAGATGGCAGTGTAGTGATCCTGAAAGCCTTCAGGGATGAAGCTGTCACATCTAGAGGCAAGCTGTTCCACTGGTTAATTGTCCTCACCATTAGAAAATTTATCCTTATTTCCTGGCTGAATCTCTTCTTGATCAGTTTTCATCCATTATTCTGTCTGGCCTTCGGGTGTCTTGGAAAACAGTTGACCCCCTCCACTCTGGGGAAGCCCTTCCAATATTGGAGTACTGCTATCCTGTCTGCCCTGATCCTTCTCTTCACTAGACTAGCCATGCCCAGTACCTGCAACCGTTCATTGTATGTTTTAGCCTCTGGTCCCTTAATCATCTTGGTTGCTCCTCTCTGCACTTTTTCTAGAGTCCCAACATCTTTTTTATAGTGTGGTAATCAAAACTGGATGCCGTATTCCAGATGTGGCCTTACTAAAGCTTTATAGAGTGGTATTAGTACCTCCCTTGATCTTGATTCCTCTGTTAATGCAATATGGGATTGTGTTGGCTTTTTTGGCTGCTGGTGCACACAAGCGGCTCCTATTTAGCTGGTTGTCCACTAAGACTCCAAGATCCCTCTCAAAGTTCCTGCTATTAAGGCTGGTTTCACCCAATCTACATGTGTCCTTTGGGGTTTTTTTTTTTGCCTAAGTGTAAGCCTTTAGATTCATAACTCTCATAAATCCAGCTGAGCACCAGGCCATTTTGACTGACCCCTGAATGCCAGTCAGCAGCAGTTGTAAAATGTTGATTGTGTTCTCACAGCAACAAGGGTGTTCCCCCAACCAACTCCATCCGCATGTGAGTCTTGGTCAGGGAGAAGAATGTCGCAAAGCATGGAAAAGGTGTGTTTTGCATTCAGCAAAACATTTTTTTTAATGTTTTGGATTCCAAAAAGAAGCAGAAAATTTTCACTGAGCAATTTTCCAGCAAAAACGAAGGCTCTGCTCTTGAGTCTTTTATGCTTGTTAAGACACATCATTTGCTACTTTCTGTTCTGGTGATTTTACTTGTTGATGCAATAGAGCAATTGGGATAGAATTGGGCTGAAAGGGAGGAGAGCTTATGCCATCCCAGGCAAATGATTGTCCAGCCTGTTCTTGAAAACCTTCAGAAATGGAGCAGCCACAACTTCAAGAGGCAAGCGGTTCCACTGATTTATCATTCTGACAGGTAATTTACTCCTCGGTCTGCTCTCTCTTTAATGAGCTTCCACCCGTTGCTTCTTGCCCTCTGGTGCTTTGGGGAATGAGTCAATTCCCTCTTCTCTGTGACATCCACTCAAGCACTGGGAGTAGTTCTCCTGTCATATCCTATGGCATCATATAATAGGATACCTGATATCGAGTGAGTGATCTGTAAGGCACAAGTGGCCCCAGAAGTCCCTTTGGACCGTCTTCCCCAATCTCCCTGCTGACAGAATTGCCCATTTCTTGTCAATGTCGAAAAAAATTGTACAGAAGGATTCACACTTCCGAAACACTCCCTTCGGTTTCTCCCCAGAAAGCCCAGCCCTGTACCCATGGCATCACAATAGTAGTGATAAAGAAGGAATGTAACTCAGTGGAAATGAGGGGTGCTCGCCCCATCGTCCCTTATGGGGTGGAGTCTGGAGAAATGAATGGAGCAGAGTGTTTACTGGCCAGATGCCTTTCCTGGGGTTTTTGCAGCTGATATATTCTCATTGTGCCCAGAGACAAATATCAGCCTCTAACTAGGAGCGAACTCACAGCCTCCTGATTGTGAGGCGAGAGCATCGCCTCCAGGTCAAAAGGTGTGTCTACATGCCTAGTGCATATTTTGAGTTGTGTGTATGGAAGTACTATTGATTCCAGATGTTGCATTACAACCTCTGCTCTCGGCCCTGAAAGTGGTGATTCCCACCTTTGATTTATTGATAAGCTCACCCATCAAGCTGTAAGGATCATACCAAAACATATTCTGATTCAGCACATTTTGCCCTTTCTATTGTTTTTCACTGGCTGTCCAATTCCAGGCTGGTTAGACAAAACCCCAACTCTGACTCTTTTTTGAGGTGGGGGGCTGGGGCTTGGACTATGAACCCTGCATTATGGAAAAGCAATCACGTTTCCCCAGCAGTGGAGAGCTGGCTCAAAAAGAGCCAGGGACTCCATTTCCCCTTCTTTGGGGGCCAGAAGGCTTCAACCTTACGGTGTTAGTTGGATGGAAATGCAAGTGGGAGATGGCAGAACGAGGGACAAGATACGATGGGGAGAAGGAGGGAAAAGGAGCAGGAAAACAGAAGAGGAGGAGGAGGAGGGCCAGCCAAGGTACCTGATTTAAATGCTGGCTGACTTCACAGGATAATGAACTCATTGAACTAGAGCGCGAAAGCTACAAAACAGCAAAGACACACAACACACAAAAAAAGGGAATCAAAGTCACCATGCCAGCCACTGCCTGCAACTCTCCGTTAAACTTTTGTTCGTATCAAAGGGGGAGGGGGAGGGGGAGGGGGAAGGGTCCCAGGGCCAAAGGTTAAATTATACATATTGCTATATGCAAGTTAGCTTTGGGGTTTGTTTGTTTTTAAAAAGGCACTTTCTGGGTTACGAACATCTCGGATGCAACTCAAGGCCTCGGGTTGGATTTCAAGAGTCTGGCATTTTCATGGCACTTCACAAAAACCAAACCCATGCACAAATCACATTCAACGGAGGAAGGGAGGCTCCTCGGAATGGATGGGCCTCTTCAGAAACGGCGACTGCATCTTCCGTTCCCAGATGCAGATTGCCAAGCCGAACCTTGCTGTACCTTTACCTCCTTCCGGTCCCACTCTTCCTGTTTCCAATGGCCTTTCAGCACCTGAGCTTGTTACCTGCCATTTTCTGTTGCAAAGGTGGGCCTTGAAGCACCTCGCAGGTGCCTCAAAGGCTCAGAATAGCTAACCCAGCAAGGGGCGCCTACCTCTCCAGTCTGGGCGTCCCCCGGATATGGTGCAGGAAATTCAGGCCCAGGTGGAAATGCAGCAGAATTTAAGCACTGAAAGAGAAAAGAAAGGAAGACATGAACCATGGACCCAAGTGTTGCGGCCCGCCAGCGGATCTGGTGGCCGACTCAGACAGTGAGGAGGTTGGGGAGGAACCTGGGCCAGTCCTGGAGTCTGGGGAAGGCTCTGGTGAGGGCTCTGCGTTGGAGGCAGAGAGGGAGCCAGGGCCGTCCGACAGTTATCAGCTGCTTTCAGACTCAGACATCAGTGGGGCAGAAGAACAGCTGGAGCCTGTTCCCAGTGTGCACATGTGCAGAGCTTCCAGGAGAAGGGAACAGCTAAGGAACAAGGGTTGACTCAGGAGTAAAGGCACAGGTGGACATTGAATGGCCCCTCCCATAGGGAATAAAAGAGGAGCAAAAGGGGAATGGAGTTTGCAGGGGACAATTAGTTCAATTCATTCGGGTGAAGATCTGTTCCTGACTTCTAGCCAAGTAATTGCTGCTACAGCGTGGAGTTTGGAAGATATCGGCCTGGCAGCTCTCCAAGCCTGAGAAAGGTCTGTAGCTGTGAAATCTCTGGAAAGACTTTGTTGGAGAGGAATTATCTTTAACCTAAATAAAAGGGGTTTTATCGGGATGAGGAGTCGGCTTTGTGCTTTTGGGAAGCCTAGGTCAGAACACCAAGAGAATCCAATTGAAATTATCCACAGCTAAACATTGGCATGAACATTTTATGAAATCCGAAAGTCCTCATGTTATTGTTAAAGCTCTCCATCATGAGGAGAGGTCAGAGAAGAATCAATGCAATAATTCACGCCAGGTAGACCTTGATTTATGACTATTTAACTACAGTGCAAAATTATGACGCCTCAGAAAAAGCGATAAGCCAGTTGCTGTTGCACTTACACCTGCCATACCTGCCCCACAGCCCCATCATTGCAATGCAGACAGTTGGCACCTGGCTCGCATTTACAACGGGCTGCAGCATCTTGTAAGAGACATGATTGTGATGTGTGACCCACCCAGCCAGTTTCTGACAAAAGCATCAACTGGGGAAGCTGGATGCGTTTAATAACGGTGGAGAAAATGGCCACAAATCAGGTTCACTTCCATGATGGCTCAGTTTATGACTTCCATGACTTACAACAGAAATTCTGCTCCCCGGTGGCCGTAAGCCGAGGACTGCAGTATATGTTTCTTCTTATTCTTATACCTTTCACCCATTTTGCTGTTCTCCCTTCCCTCACCCAGGCACAACCCCTGCCCAGCCCACAGTCTTTCACTGGCATCCAACCTCCGAATTCCAAGCAGGAAGGCTTTTTTAAAAAAATCATTTTTATTTTATTATATAAAATAGCAAAAAGAAAGAAAATAAAAGAAAATAGGAAATGAAGGGTGGGAAAGGGAACGGGAAAAGGGGTGGGGGAAATGCAAGGGGAAAGAGAAAAGGGGGCATTGACTTCCACCTCTTTCTAGAAGAGTACAAGATACACACACTCCAGCCTTAACTTTTTTGCTTTGACACATTAATATATTTCTAGAAGACCAAATAGTTATAGAACTGATGTTACAGAAACAGCCAGGGGGGCGTCTGAGTGGGGTCCGAGAAGCCCAGCTGCCGCATTCAGGGGTTCTGGGCTCAAAGGCTCCACATCTCTAAAAGGAAAGAACATTGCCCACTCCAACTTACTGGAACTTCTCCCGTTGACTCGGGGGGGTTGGTGTCGTTGCCTGGGGTCACCTGGTCTTGAGCCACTCCACCCTCCAGCGGTGTCTGCTCTTCAGGAACTGTATGAAGAGGTCACAGGGTGGGTTTTAAAAACAAAAAACAAAAAAAACAAGCTTTCCGTCCTTTCCCTCCATCCCAGGCATCTGCATAGGGTTTTCCATGGAAGAAAAGCCAAGCTTGAAATGGGCATTCTCTTCCATGGGGGGTCTCTGGCTGGCTTTAGGGGAAACTTGTCCTCAAGTTAAAGGCTTCTGAGTTATTCTGAATTACATTCCAAAGTTGTGGAATCAAATCAGTTTTTAAAACAGTGTTTCACACACAAAAAATGCCATTTGTCATTTAAGCGTAACACCAACTGTTCAGAAAGTGAAGAATTCAAGAAGAGTCTTTTCACAAATAGTCTAACTCAGAGGTGTCAAACTCAAGGCCCCTGGGCCGGATCCGGCCTGCAGGGTGTTTAAATCTGGCCCACGGGTCCAGCCTGGAAATATGTCAGGGTAATGTCAGAGTTCCAAGAAACACCCCCAACGAAAGGAGACTCCGAGGCTTGAGTTTCCTCAAAGTTCCACTTTATTAGACATGCCATTTTGGCACATCTGGGAAAACCCCCAATCTGAGAGCTTCCAGGTTTTCCGCACCCAAAAGAAAGTTCCAGTCCTTGTGCAGCAACCCCATGCCCATCCCATGGCCCAATCAGGCACCCTCCCAACTGGAGATGCCTCCCAATCACGCCTCTCCAGGTGCAGAGCAAGACGTCCTTGACTCTCTGAGAAAGGAATGTTATTTTGACTGTATGTACCACACTCCATATGATCCCCCTCCCATTTTCCCACAGCAATAAATGTGGCAGGCCCAACGCAAAAGATGCCTTCCAGGCCTGAGACTCTAATGCTGATCCGGCCCTCAAAGAAATCTAGCTTGACAGCCCTGATCTAAACAGAATATTTACAATCTAAGCTTTGACAAGAGGAGGCCTATCTAATACTTCCACCAATTCATTCACTCAAATCCCAACCTTATATTTTCCTTAGCAAAAGCTGTTCAACTACATTCAGCCAACAGCCCCCCCCTTCCCTCTTCTTTGGCAAGGGAAGCAGAAGAAAAAGCAGCCGGGAAGGGAGGCAGGTGAGCTCCGGAGTGCGGCTCCTGCTTGCCTTCTTCTCACCTGCCTTTGACTCACCTGAGTTGGGTACAAACATGTTGGCAGGGATGGGCATCGGGGCCAAGGGAGCAAAGAGGTCAGCTGGAGCTGGAGCAGGAACGGGGGACTTGGCTTTGCCTGGGTTCAGAATGTCCACATAGCGAACTTTACTTCCTGCTGGGAAGGGACAAAAGGGGCAGAGGGGGAAAAGCTCATTCCAGAGACCGAGGAAGAAAGGGAAGAAGCACAGCAGGGAACAAGGGACCAATGTCATGACCGCAAGAACCCGTGGGCAGCTGCTGTGCCAGAAAGGGTGGCAAAAGCTCTCCGGCGGAGCCAGGATAGGCTTCTGCCTATCAAAGATTACGGTGGCACAGTGGTTAGAGTGAGGTACTGCAGGCTCCTTCTGCTGCCTGCAATTTGCCAGTTTGAATCTCACCAGGCTCAAGGTTGACTCAGCCTTCTGTCCTTCTGAGGTGGGTAAAATGAGGAGCCAGATCATTGGGGGCAAGAGACTGACTGTAAACCTAAGCGGTTTACAAGAGAGGGCTGTAAAGCACTGTGAAGCGGTATAGCACTGTGAAGCGACCCTTTGGAACGAGCTCCCCGTGGAGATTCGTACCCTCTCCACCGTCCAAGCCTTCCGCATAGCCTTGAAGAACTGGCTCGCCCGTCAGGCCTGGGGATAAGGACCGTTACCCCGCCCGAATACTGAATGTATGGTGTTGATTTTATTATATGTTGTCGTCTTAATGTTGTATTCCCCCTCCCTTGGTTTTCTGTGAGCCGCCCTGAGTCCCCTCAGGGAAAAGGGCGGCCTACAAATATTAATAAAACCTCTAAAACCTCTAAACCTCTAAATATAGGTCTAAGTGCTATTTGCCCTTCCTTCCTTCCCTTCATTCTAATTTCTTCTTCCTTCCCCTCTTTTCTTATTTTTCCTTCCTTGCTCTCTTCCCATTTTTCCTTCTTTTTCTTTGTCTTTCCTCTTTCTCCTTTCCTGTCTCTTCTTGCATGTTCAAATGCAAAAGGGGAAACATTTATCCTTTTGCTTTGTTTTTTAATTTGCTTTGATAGCCCTCTGCCAGAAAAAATGGGGCGTGGGGGAGCCATGCGTGGGGGGGGGTGTCACCCCCTTTTTCACTAACACAGGCAACGCGGGCCGGTCCTTTGCTATTTCCAGACTGGCTCTGCGGGCCAAATTTAAGCACTCTGCGCAATACTCTCGTCCCTTGCTGCTTGCCATCTGAACAAGCCAGCCAAGGAAGGGAGAGAACAGACAATGGGCCCCCTGCCTCCCCCCACCTCTCAGGTCCAGGATAGGTTTTCCAACTGTATCAGATACCTGCTCTCCTTGAGAACATGTTGACGGAAGCATTGGGAGGTCCTGCTAATCCAGAGGGAGCAGCCTGAGGAAATCCTGTGGGGGGAGGGGGAGGGGGCTTGGTCTAAAGAGAGAGGGGGAGAGGGGGAGATGGAGGAAAAAAACAGTCAGTGAAATGCAAATCTCTTAGCTGACAGCTTTCCCTTTCCTAACAGAGTTAATAGAAAAAGAGTAACGGAGTTGGAAGGGACCTTGGAGGTCTTCTAGTCCAACCCCCTGCTTGGCAGGAAACCCTACACCATTTCAGACAAATGGTTGTCCAACATCTTCTTAAAAACCTCCAGAGTTGGAGCATTCACAACTTCTGGAGGCAAGTTCTTCCACTGGTTAATTGTTCTCACTGACAGTTCAACAACAACAACAGTCAGTTCAACAATAGTTGTCTGTTATGTTTGGTGTTGGGACTGCCGGAAACCACGAGACGGCTTTTGCAAGAGCCCCTCAGGCATGGGGGACGAAGGGATGGAAAAAACCAAGCAGGCTAGAAGAGCAAAGAAAGTAGAAGACCCTCCCAGGAATGCAGCTGCTTTTCCATCCCTTGATAATGATGATGGTGGTGGTGGTGGTGGTGGGGTGTGTGTAGAGCAAGGGACTTGGAGTATGGCGTGCGTTGTGCTCGTGGGTGATGCCATCTCAATTCCCATTTGATACGTTGATATTCATTCCTGAACTGGCAGCCACACTTACTTCCTCTTCCGGTTCATCCAGGTTGATCCACCGCTGTTTTTTTTCATCCCAAACAATCTGTAGATGGATAAAAGAAGCTTTACGAGAGGAGCCAGATTCAGCCGGCTAAACCGGCATCTGTGTTTTCTATTCAAACACATTTAGGATTGTTAGAATAAACAAATACAAAGGGAAACAGTCTACGTTAGATAACAGAATTTCAAAAAAAAAAAAAAAAAACCCTAACCAAGCAGAAGTAAATATATTATGGGAAACGTTCTAGGGACACGTTTTCTAATTTCCCTTGTTTGTTTGTCTAAACTCTCTGGCCACAACCTAGAATAGTTTATGCTTTATAGTGAACACTGAAGATTATCGCTGTACTGATTTGAGTCCTTTCATCTATTATTTTATTAGTCTCCTAACCTTTTTCCTAGAAATCATAGAGACCCACCAAATATTGGTCAACCAACTAATATTGGCAGGCAGATACAGATTAAGAGAGTTGGAAGGGACCTTGTAGGTCATCTAGTCCAACCCCCTGGCCAAGCAGGAGACCCTACCCCATTTCTGATAAATGGCAGCCCACTGAAAGCTTCTAGTGATGAAGGTCCCACAACCTCTGGAGGCAACTTCTGTTCCACTGGTCAATTGTCCTCCCTGACAGAAAATCTCTCCTTATTTCCAGGCTGAATCTCTCCTTGGTCAGTTTCCATCCATTATTCCTTGTCTGGCCTTCAGGTGCTTTGGAAAACGGCTTGACCCCCAACTCCTCTCTGGGGCAGACCCTCCAATATTGGAAGATGCTCTCCTGTCTCCCCTGGTCCTTCACTTCCCTAGACCAGCCATGCCCAGTTCCTGCAACCGTTCATCCTATGTTTGAGCCTCCAGTCCCCTCATCATCCTGGTTGCTCTTCTCTGAACTCTTTCCAGAGTCTCAACCTTTTTTTTTATAGTGTGGTGACCAAAACTGGATGCAGTATTCCAAGGGTGGCCTTACCAAGGCTTTACAGAGTGGTATTAGTACCTCCCTTGATCTTAATTGTATCCCTATATTAATGCAGCATAGCATTGCATTGGCTTTTTTGGCTCCCGCCACACATAGTCACTGCTGTTAAGCCTGATTTCACTCAGACAACCACAAATCTCCCTGGGGAGAAGAGATACTAAGGAAAATAACCCTCTACAAAATTTTGCTACATTCTCTATAAGCTGCCCGCATAAATGGTTGCTAACATGTTCTATTCCACTCATGGATTCTTTTTATCCCCTTTAATATTAATTTTAATGTTTTACCTTTTAATGCCCTATGTTTTAAACCCATAATCATTTTATTTTGTTAGTTCTGGTATCGGAAGCCACCAAGGGCTGCATACAAATTTAATAAATAAATGAACTAGTTCTTGTTAAGGATAGTTTTGCATCATGTTTGTCTCTCTGATAGAAATCCCAGTGCCAGTGTCTACATTTGCCACTCTGTAGAGGCGTTTTTCTAACTTTCTTTGCCAATCCTGAACGTTTTTTCCCCCTGAGACTGGAATTGGTGCCATTTGAAATTTAAAAAAGTGAAAAAAAATAAAATTGTGTTTGTTTTTAAAGGTCCCAAGGCCAAATGCTACAGTTGGGAACGGAGTATTAAAAGGAAGAAAACAATGCCCAAGAATGCCAGTGGAGGGTGAAGGGTTTTCTTACCGACTTGTTCTTATCATCAGGAAGGTGAGCTTCATTTTTGCTTTTCCCCATTAGCCATCTAAACCAGTTGCCACCGCTCTGAGGGAGGAAAAATGCACTTATACTTTCTTTTAATACAATGTGTTCCTCTCTCCCATCCCCCAACCCAGGGAGATTCCAGAGCAAATTATGACTTTAAGTTTGGTGCAAAATGCAGCGGTTTTGTACAGGCCTCGGTGTGCACCCGTGTCACCTCTCCTGCAGGAGCTGCATTGGTTGCCAGTTTGCTTCCAGATGCAATTCAAGATGCCGATTGTCACCTATAAAGCCCTTCATGGTTTGGGACCAGATTATCTGAGGGACCGGCTCTTGCCCATCACATCTATCCAACTGACAGAGCGGGGGAAATTGTGGGCGATATGGCTGGTGGCACCCAGAAGAAGGGCCTTCTTCATGGTGGCTCCCTCTCTCTCTCTCTCTCTCTCTCTCTGGAACATAATCCCTCCCCCCCAGGTTAGAATGGCCCCCACTCTAGCACTTTTCCAGAAGGCGTTGAAAACCTGGTTCTGCCAGCAGGCCTGGGGAACCCAGAGCAGGATGGAGCCCATTCAATGGCTCATGTGAGGTGTTGTCGTCAGGGTGACGGGTGAGCTGGGCTATTGTATTATTTTATTAATTTATTATTTGATTATTTTCTTTTATTTTTTTAATATATGATGTTTTTATAGACCTCGTGTGAATAGGCGGCAATATAAATTTTCTAGTAAATAAATAAATAAGTTTGAAGGAGGAAGTGCTAAACTTGTGGGGGTGGGGGAAAGGAGAGATGGAGGCCTCCAGAATGTTTTGCCAAGGTTGGCCAAGGCATCGGAGCCAAGCCAGGAAGTGCAAATTCTCTCCGGTGGGAGGCAGCTAAGTGTTTCTGCTTAGAGTTTTAAGCGTTTGTGGCTCACTTTTTGAAGTGCCAGCTCCTTCTTGCCTTCTTCGGGGGTTTTCTTCCTTTCGGGGATCGAGGGTGGAGGTGGGGAAGGCTGCTTGGAGGCTGAGTTTCGCCTCTCCCGGCCAATCGAATGCACCGAAGACTCCGAGGTGGTCCGAGACCGCCGCCCAACGCCCTGTTGCGACATAACAACCAAGTTCAGTTTTTCGGAAAGTTTAAGAAGAGACGTCTTCAATAAAAGTTGCAAGTTGCAAGAGAGAGAGGGAGAGAGGGAGATGGAGAGGGGGAGAGAGAGAGAGATTTGCGTGGCAGCAAATCAGTTTCAGGGGCATACCATGTGGGCTGAAGACTGGGAGGTCGATCGGGATCGTCGGCCTGGGC